>NW_026970529.1:0-235012 GCF_028390025.1 Pseudophryne corroboree
CCTAACAGGAGGCTTTAAAATTTTCTTTCTAGTGTCCTTCGTTTGCGAGAAAAATGCAAAGGTACAAGACAGCTTTTCCTTGCCAATATCTCTCTTTTGCAAAGAGCTGCGCATTGGAAAATTCAGGGCTATGCCGTGTAGATGATGGCCTAACAGGAGGCTTTAAAATTTTCTTTCTAGTGTCCTTCGTTTGGGAGAAAAATGCAAAGGTACAAGACAGCTTTTCCTTGCCAATATCTCTCTTTTGCAAAGAGCTGCGCATTGGAAAATTTAGGGCTATGCCGTGTAGATGATGGCCTAACAGGAGGCTTTAAAATTTTCTTTCTAGTGTCCTTCGTTTGCGAGAAAAATGCAAAGGTACAAGACAGCTTTTCCTTGCCAATATCTCTCTTTTGCAAAGAGCTACGCATTGGAAAATTCAGGGCTATACCGTGTAGATGATGGCCTAACAGGAGGCTTTAAAATTTTCTTTCTAGTGTCCTTCGTTTGGGAGAAAAATGCAAAGGTACAAGACAGCTTTTCCTTGCCAATATCTCTCTTTTGCAAAGAGCTACGCATTGGAAAATTCAGGGCTATACCGTGTAGATATAGCACTAACAGGAGGCTTTAAAATTTTCTTTCTAGTGTCCTTCGTTTGGGAGAAAAATGCAAAGGTACAAGACAGGTTTTCCTTGCCAATATCTCTCTTTTGCAAAGAGCTGCGCATTGGAAAATTCAGGGCTATGCCGTGTAGATGATGGCCTAACAGGAGGCTTTAAAATTTTCTTTCTAGTGTCCTTCGTTTGGGAGAAAAATGCAAAGGTACAAGACAGCTTTTCCTTGCCAATATCTCTCTTTTGCAAAGAGCTACGCATTGGAAAATTCAGGGCTATACCGTGTTGATATAGCACTAACAGGAGGCTTTAAAATTTTCATTCTAGTGTCCTTCGTTTGGGAGAAAAATGCAAAGGTACAAGACAGGTTTTCCTTGCCAATATCTCTCTTTTGCAAAGAGCTGCGCATTGGAAAATTCAGGGCTATGCCGTGTAGATGATGGCCTAACAGGAGGCTTTAAAATTTTCTTTCTAGTGTCCTTCGTTTGGGAGAAAAATGCAAAGGTACAAGACAGGTTTTCCTTGCCAATATCTCTCTTTTGCAAAGAGCTGCGCATTGGAAAATTCAGGGCTATGCCGTGTAGATGATGGCCTAACAGGAGGCTTTAAAATTTTCTTTCTAGTGTCCTTCGTTTGGGAGAAAAATGCAAAGGTACAAGACAGCTTTTCCTTGCCAATATCTCTCTTTTCCAAAGAGCTGCGCATTGGAAAATTCAGGGCTATGCCGTGTAGATGATGGCCTAACAGGAGGCTTTAAAATTTTCTTTCAAGTGTCCTTCGTTTGGGAGAAAAATGCAAAGGTACAAGACAGCTTTTCCTTGCCAATATCTCTCTTTTGCAAAGAGCTGCGCATTGGAAAATTCAGGGCTATGCCGTGTAGATGATGGCCTAACAGGAGGCTTTAAAATTTTATTTCTAGTGTCCTTCGTTTGCGAGAAAAATGCAAAGGTACAAGACAGCTTTTCCTTGCCAATATCTCTCTTTTGCAAAGAGCTACGCATTGGAAAATTCAGGGCTATACCGTGTAGATATAGCACTAACAGGAGGCTTTAAAATTTTCATTCTAGTGTCCTTCGTTTGGGAGAAAAATCCAATGGAACAAGTCAGCTTTTCCTTGCCAATATCTCTCTTTTGCAAAGAGCTGCGCATTGGAAAATTCAGGGCTATGCCGTGTAGATGATGGCCTAACAGGAGGCTTTCAAATTTTATTTCTAGTGTCCTTCGTTTGCGAGAAAAATGCAAAGGTACAAGACAGCTTTTCCTTGCCAATATCTCTCTTTTGCAAAGAGCTGCGCATTGGAAAATTCAGAGATATGCCGTGTAGATGATGGCCTAACAGGAGGCTTTAAAATTTTCTTTCTAGTGTCCTTCGTTTGGGAGAAAAATGCAAAGGTACAAGACAGGTTTTCCTTGCCAATATCTCTCTTTTGCAAAGAGCTGCGCATTGGAAAATGCAGGGCTATGCCGTGTAGATGATGGCCTAACAGGAGGCTTTAAAATTTTCTTTCCGTTGTCCTTCGTTTGGGAGAAAAATGCAAAGGTACAAGACAGGTTTTCCTTGCCAATATCTCTCTTTTGCAAAGAGCTGCGCATTGGAAAATTCAGGGCTATGCCGTGTAGATGATGGCCTAACAGGAGGCTTTAAAATTTTCTTTCTAGTGTCCTTCGTTTGGGAGAAAAATGCAAAGGTACAAGACAGCTTTTCCTTGCCAATATCTCTCTTTTGCAAAGAGCTGCGCATTGGAAAATTCAGGGCTATGCCGTGTAGATGATGGCCTAACAGGAGGCTTTAAAATTTTCTTTCTAGTGTCCTTCGTTTGGGAGAAAAATGCAAAGGTACAAGACAGCTTTTCCTTGCCAATATCTCTCTTTCGCAAAGAGCTGCGCATTGGAAAATTCAGGGCTATGCCGTGTAGATGATGGCCTAACAGGAGGCTTTAAAATTTTCTTTCTAGTGTCCTTCGTTTGGGAGAAAAATGCAAAGGTACAAGACAGCTTTTCCTTGCCAATATCTCTCTTTTGCAAAGAGCTGCGCATTGGAAAATTCAGGGCTATGCCGTGTAGATGATGGCCTAACAGGAGGCTTTAAAATTTTATTTCTAGTGTCCTTCGTTTGCGAGAAAAATGCAAAGGTACAAGACAGCTTTTCCTTGCCAATATCTCTCTTTTGCAAAGAGCTACGCATTGGAAAATTCAGGGCTATACCGTGTAGATATAGCACTAACAGGAGGCTTTAAAATTTTCATTCTAGTGTCCTTCGTTTGGGAGAAAAATCCAATGGTACAAGACAGCTTTTCCTTGCCAATATCTCTCTTTTGCAAAGAGCTGCGCATTGGAAAATTCAGGGCTATGCCGTGTAGATGATGGCCTAACAGGAGGCTTTAAAATTTTCTTTCTAGTGTCCTTCGTTTGGGAGAAAAATGCAAAGGTACAAGACAGCTTTTCCTTGCCAATATCTCTCTTTTGCATAGAGCTGCGCATTGGAAAATTCAGGGCTATGCCGTGTAGATGATGGCCTAACAGGAGGCTTTAAAATTTTCTTTCTAGTGTCCTTCGTTTGGGAGAAAAATGCAAATGTACAAGACAGCTTTTCCTTGCCAATATCTCTCTTTTGCAAAGAGCTGCGCATTGGAAAATTCAGGGCTATGCCGTGTAGATGATGGCCTAACAGGAGGCTTTAAAATTTTCTTTCTAGTGTCCTTCGTTTGGGAGAAAAATGCAAAGGTACAAGACAGCTTTTCCTTGCCAATATCTCTCTTTTGCAAAGAGCTGCGCATTGGAAAATTCAGGGCTATGCCGTGTAGACGATGGCCTAACAGGAGGCTTTAAAATTTTCTTTCTAGTGTCCTTCGTTTGGGAGAAAAATGCAAAGGTACAAGACAGCTTTTCCTTGCCAATATCTCTCTTTTGCAAAGAGCTACGCATTGGAAAATTCAGGGCTATACCGTGTAGATATAGCACTAACAGGAGGCTTTAACATTTTCATTCTAGTGTCTTTCGTTTAAGAGAAAAATCCAATGGTAAAAGACAGCTTTTCCTTGCCAATATCTCTCTTTTGCAAAGAGCTGCGCATTGGAAAATTCAGGGCTATGCCGTGTAGATGATGGCCTAACAGGAGGCTTTAAAATTTTCTTTCTAGTGTCATTCGTTTGGGAGAAAAATGCAAAGGTACAAGACAGCTTTTCCTTGCCAATATCTCTCTTTTGCAAAGAGCTGCGCATTGGAAAATTCAGGGCTATGCCGTGTAGATGATGGCCTAACAGGAGGCTTTAAAATTTTCTTTCTTGTTTCCTTCGTTTGGGAGAAAAATGCAAAGGTACAAGACAGGTTTTCCTTGCCAATATCTCTCTTTTGCAAAGAGCTGCGCATTGGAAAATTCAGGGCTATGCCGTGTAGATGATGGCCTAACAGGAGGCTTTAAAATTTTCTTTCTAGTGTCCTTCGTTTGGGAGAAAAATGCAAAGGTACAAGACAGGTTTTCCTTGCCAATATCTCTCTTTTGCAAAGAGCTGCGCATTGGAAAATTCAGGGCTATGCCGTGTAGATGATGGCCTAACAGGAGGCTTTAAAATTTTCTTTCTAGTGTCCTTCGTTTGGGAGAAAAATGCAAAGGTACAAGACAGCTTTTCCTTGCCAATATCTCTCTTTTGCAAAGAGCTGCGCATTGGAAAATTCAGGGCTATGCCGTGTAGATGATGGCCTAACAGGAGGCTTTAAAATTTTCTTTCTAGTGTCCTTCGTTTGGAAGAAAAATGCAAAGGTACAAGACAGCTTTTCCTTGCCAATATCTCTCTTTTGCAAAGAGCTGCGCATTGGAAAATTCAGGGCTATGCCGTGTAGATGATGGCCTAACAGGAGGCTTTAAAATTTTCTTTCTAGTGTCCTTCGTTTGGGAGAAAAATGCAAAGGTACAAGACAGCTTTTCCTTGCCAATATCTCTCTTTTGCATAGAGCTGCGCATTGGAAAATTCAGGGCTATGCCGTGTAGATGATGGCCTAACAGGAGGCTTTAAAATTTTCTTTCTAGTGTCATTCGTTTGGGAGAAAAATGCAAAGGTACAAGACAGCTTTTCCTTGCCAATATCTCTCTTTTGCAAAGAGCTGCGCATTGGAAAATTCAGGGCTATGCCGTGTAGACGATGGCCTAACAGGAGGCTTTAAAATTTTCTTTCTAGTGTCCTTCGTTTGGGAGAAAAATGCAAAGGTACAAGACAGCTTTTCCTTGCCAATATCTCTCTTTTGCAAAGAGCTACGCATTGGAAAATTCAGGGCTATACCGTGTAGATATAGCACTAACAGGAGGCTTTAAAATTTTCATTCTAGTGTCCTTCGTTTGGGAGAAAAATGCAAAGGTACAAGACAGCTTTTCCTTGCCAATATCTCTCTTTTGCAAAGAGCTGCGCATTGGAAAATTCAGGGCTATGCCGTGTAGACGATGGCCTAACAGGAGGCTTTAAAATTTTCTTTCTAGTGTCCTTCGTTTGGGAGAAAAATGCAAAGGTACAAGACAGCTTTTCCTTGCCAATATCTCTCTTTTGCAAAGAGCTACGCATTGGAAAATTCAGGGCTATACCGTGTAGATATAGCACTAACAGGAGGCTTTAACATTTTCATTCTAGTGTCTTTCGTTTAAGAGAAAAATCCAATGGTAAAAGACAGCTTTTCCCAAACGAAGGACACTAGAAAGAAAATTTTAAAGCCTCCTGTTAGGCCATCATCTACACGGCATAGCCCTGAATTTTCCAATGCGCAGCTCTTTGCAAAAGAGAGATATTGGCAAGGAAAAGCTGTCTTGTACCTTTGCATTTTTCTCCCAAACGAAGGACACTAGAAAGAAAATTTTAAAGCCTCCTGTTAGGCCATCATCTACACGGCATAGCCCTGAATTTTCCAATGCGCAGCTCTTTGCAAAAGAGAGATATTGGCAAGGAAAAGCTGTCTTGTACCTTTGCATTTTTCTCCCAAACGAAGGACACTAGAAAGAAAATTTTAAAGCCTCCTGTTAGGCCATCATCTACACGGCATAGCCCTGAATTTTCCAATGCGCATCTCTTTGCAAAAGAGAGATATTGGCAAGGAAAAGCTGTCTTGTACCTTTGCATTTTTCTCCCAAACGAAGGACACTAGAAAGAAAATTTTAAAGCCTCCTGTTAGGCCATCATCTACACGGCATAGCACTGAATTTTCCAATGCGCAGCTCTTTGCAAAAGGGAGATATTGGCAAGGAAAAGCTGTCTTGTACCTTTGCATTTTTCTCCCAAACGAAGGACACTAGAAAGAAAATTTTAAAGCCTCCTGTTAGGCCATCATCTACACGGCATAGCCCTGAATTTTCCAATGCGCAGCTCTTTGCAAAAGAGAGATATTGGCAAGGAAAAGCTGTCTTGTACCATTGGATTTTTCTCCCAAACGAAGGACACTAGAATGAAAATTTTAAAGCCTCCTGTTAGTGCTATATCTACACGGTATAGCCCTGAATTTTCCAATGCGCAGCTCTTTGCAAAAGAGAGATATTGGCAAGGAAAAGCTGTCTTGTACCTTTGCATTTTTCTCGCAAACGAAGGACACTAGAAAGAAAATTTTAAAGCCTCCTGTTAGGCCATCATCTACACGGCATAGCCCTGAATTTTCCAATGCGCAGCTCTTTGCAAAAGAGAGATATTGGCAAGGAAAAGCTGTCTTGTACCTTTGCATTTTTCTCCCAAACGAAGGACACTAGAAAGAAAATTTTAAAGCCTCCTGTTAGGCCATCATCTACACGGCATAGCCCTAAATTTTCCAATGCGCAGCTCTTTGCAAAAGAGAGATATTGGCAAGGAAAAGCTGTCTAGTACCATTGGATTTTTCTCCCAAACGAAGGACACTAGAATGAAAATTTTAAAGCCTCCTGTTAGTGCTATATCTACACGGTATAGCCCTGAATTTTCCAATGCGTAGCTCTTTGCAAAAGAGAGATATTGGCAAGGAAAAGCTGTCTTGTACCTTTGCATTTTTCTCCCAAACGAAGGACACTAGAAAGAAAATTTTAAAGCCTCCTGTTAGGCCATCATCTACACGGCATAGCCCTGAATTTTCCAATGCGCAGCTCTTTGCAAAAGAGAGATATTGGCAAGGAAAAGCTGTCTTGTACCTTTGCATTTTTCTCCCAAACGAAGGACACTAGAAAGAAAATTTTAAAGCCTCCTGTTAGGCCATCATCTACACGGCATAGCCCTGAATTTTCCAATGCGCAGCTCTTTGCAAAAGAGAGATATTGGCAAGGAAAAGCTCTCTTGTACCTTTGCATTTTTCTCCCAAACGAAGGACACTAGAAAGAAAATTTTAAAGCCTCCTGTTAGGCCATCATCTACACGGCATAGCCCTGAATTTTCCAATGCGCAGCTCTTTGCAAAAGAGAGATATTGGCAAGGAAAAGCTGTCTTGTACCATTGGATTTTTCTCCCAAACGAAGGACACTAGAATGAAAATTTTAAAGCCTCCTGTTAGTGCTATATCTACACGGTATAGCCCTGAATTTTCCAATGCGTAGCTCTTTGCAAAAGAGAGATATTGGCAAGGAAAAGCTGTCTTGTACCTTTGCATTTTTCTCCCAAACGAAGGACACTAGAAAGAAAATTTTAAAGCCTCCTGTTAGGCCATCATCTACACGGCATAGCCCTGAATTTTCCAATGCGCAGCTCTTTGCAAAAGAGAGATATTGGCAAGGAAAAGCTGTCTTGTACCTTTGCATTTTTCTCCCAAACGAAGGACACTAGAAAGAAAATTTTAAAGCCTCCTGTTAGGCCATCATCTACACGGCATAGCCCTGAATTTTCCAATGCGCAGCTCTTTGCAAAAGAGAGATATTGGCAAGGAAAAGCTGTCTTGTACCTTTGCATTTTTCTCCCAAACGAAGGACACTAGAAAGAAAATTTTAAAGCCTCCTGTTAGGCCATCATCTACACGGCATAGCCCTGAATTTTCCAATGCGCAGCTCTTTGCAAAAGAGAGATATTGGCAAGGAAAAGCTGTCTTGTACCTTTGCATTTTTCTCCCAAACGAAGGACACTAGAAAGAAAATTTTAAAGCCTCCTGTTAGGCCATCATCTACACGGCATAGCCCTGAATTTTCCAATGCGCAGCTCTTTGCAAAAGAGAGATATTGGCAAGGAAAAGCTGTCTTGTACCTTTGCATTTTTCTCCCAAACGAAGGACACTAGAAAGAAAATTTTAAAGCCTCCTGTTAGGCCATCATCTACACGGCATAGCCCTGAATTTTCCAATGCGCAGCTCTTTGCAAAAGAGAGATATTGGCAAGGAAAAGCTGTCTTGTACCATTGGATTTTTCTCCCAAACGAAGGACACTAGAATGAAAATTTTAAAGCCTCCTGTTAGTGCTATATCTACACGGTATAGCCCTGAATTTTCCAATGCGTAGCTCTTTGCAAAAGAGAGATATTGGCAAGGAAAAGCTGTCTTGTACCTTTGCATTTTTCTCGCAAACGAAGGACACTAGAAAGAAAATTTTAAAGCCTCCTGTTAGGCCATCATCTACACGGCATAGCCCTGAATTTTCCAATGCGCAGCTCTTTGCAAAAGAGAGATATTGGCAAGGAAAACCTGTCTTGTACCTTTGCATTTTTCTCCCAAACGAAGGACACTAGAAAGAAAATTTTAAAGCCTCCTGTTAGGCCATCATCTACACGGCATAGCCCTGAATTTTCCAATGCGCAGCTCTTTGCAAAAGAGAGATATTGGCAAGGAAAAGCTGTCTTGTACCTTTGCATTTTTCTCCCAAACGAAGGACACTAGAAAGAAAATTTTAAAGCCTCCTGTTAGGCCATCATCTACACGGCATAGCCCTGAATTTTCCAATGCGCAGCTCTTTGCAAAAGAGAGATATTGGCAAGGAAAAGCTGTCTTGTACCTTTGCATTTTTCTCCCAAACGAAGGACACTAGAAAGAAAATTTTAAAGCCTCCTGTTAGGCCATCATCTACACGGCATAGCCCTGAATTTTCCAATGCGCAGCTCTTTGCAAAAGAGAGATATTGGCAAGGAAAAGCTGTCTTGTACCATTGGATTTTTCTCCCAAACGAAGGACACTAGAATGAAAATTTTAAAGCCTCCTGTTAGTGCTATATCTACACGGTATAGCCCTGAATTTTCCAAAGCGTAGCTCTTTGCAAAAGAGAGATATTGGCAAGGAAAAGCTGTCTTGTACCTTTGCATTTTTCTCGCAAACGAAGGACACTAGAAAGAAAATTTTAAAGCCTCCTGTTAGGCCATCATCTACACGGCATAGCCCTGAATTTTCCAATGCGCAGCTCTTTGCAAAAGAGAGATATTGGCAAGGAAAAGCTGTCTTGTACCTTTGCATTTTTCTCCCAAACGAAGGACACTAGAAAGAAAATTTTAAAGCCTCCTGTTAGGCCATCATCTACACGGCATAGCCCTGAATTTTCCAATGCGCAGCTCTTTGCAAAAGAGAGATATTGGCAAGGAAAAGCTGTCTTGTACCTTTGCATTTTTCTCCCAAACGAAGGACACTAGAAAGAAAATTTTAAAGCCTCCTGTTAGGCCATCATCTACACGGCATAGCCCTGAATTTTCCAATGCGCAGCTCTTTGCAAAAGAGAGATATTGGCAAGGAAAAGCTGTCTTGTACCATTGGATTTTTCTCCCAAACGAAGGACACTAGAATGAAAAATTTAAAGCCTCCTGTTAGTGCTATATCTACACGGTATAGCCCTGAATTTTCCAATGCGTAGCTCTTTGCAAAAGAGAGATATTGGCAAGGAAAAGCTGTCTTGTACCTTTGCATTTTTCTCGCAAACGAAGGACACTAGAAAGAAAATTTTAAAGCCTCCTGTTAGGCCATCATCTACACGGCATAGCCCTGAATTTTCCAATGCGCAGCTCTTTGCAAAAGAGAGATATTGGCAAGGAAAAGCTGTCTTGTACCTTTGCATTTTTCTCCCAAACGAAGGACACTAGAAAGAAAATTTTAAAGCCTCCTGTTAGGCCATCATCTACACGGCATAGCCCTGAATTTTCCAATGCGCAGCTCTTTGCAAAAGAGAGATATTGGCAAGGAAAAGCTGTCTTGTACCTTTGCATTTTTCTCCCAAACGAAGGACACTAGAAAGAAAATTTTAAAGCCTCCTGTTAGGCCATCATCTACACGGCATAGCCCTGAATTTTCCAATGCGCAGCTCTTTGCAAAAGAGAGATATTGGCAAGGAAAAGCTGTCTTGTACCTTTGCATTTTTCTCCCAAACGAAGGACACTAGAAAGAAAATTTTAAAGCCTCCTGTTAGGCCATCATCTACACGGCATAGCCCTGAATTTTCCAATGCGCAGCTCTTTGCAAAAGAGAGATATTGGCAAGGAAAACCTGTCTTGTACCTTTGCATTTTTCTCCCAAACGAAGGACACTAGAAAGAAAATTTTAAAGCCTCCTGTTAGGCCATCATCTACACGGCATAGCCCTGAATTTTCCAATGCGCAGCTCTTTGCAAAAGAGAGATATTGGCAAGGAAAAGCTGTCTTGTACCTTTGCATTTTTCTCGCAAACGAAGGACACTAGAAAGAAAATTTTAAAGCCTCCTGTTAGGCCATCATCTACACGGCATAGCCCTGAATTTTCCAATGCGCAGCTCTTTGCAAAAGAGAGATATTGGCAAGGAAAAGCTGTCTTGCACCTTTGCATTTTTCTCCCAAACGAAGGACACTAGAAAGAAAATTTTAAAGCCTCCTGTTAGGCCATCATCTACACGGCATAGCCCTGAATTTTCCAATGCGCAGCTCTTTGCAAAAGAGAGATATTGGCAAGGAAAAGCTGTCTTGTACCTTTGCATTTTTCTCACAAACGAAGGACACTAGAAAGACAATTTTAAAGCCTCCTGTTAGGCCATCATCTACACGGCATAGCCCTGAATTTTCCAATGCGCAGCTCTTTGCAAAAGAGAGATATTGGCAAGGAAAAGCTGTCTTGTACCTTTGCATTTTTCTCCCAAACGAAGGACACTAGAAAGAAAATTTTAAAGCCTCCTGTTAGGCCATCATCTACACGGCATAGCCCTGAATTTTCCAATGCGCAGCTCTTTGCAAAAGAGAGATATTGGCAAGGAAAAGCTGTCTTGTACCATTGGATTTTTCTCCCAAACGAAGGACACTAGAATGAAAATTTTAAAGCCTCCTGTTAGTGCTATATATACTAGAGATGAGCGCCTGAAATTTTTCGGGTTTTGTGTTTTGGTTTTGGGTTCGGTTCCGCGGCCGTGTTTTGGGTTCGACCGCGTTTTGGCAAAACCTCACCGAATTTTTTTTGTCGGATTCGGGTGTGTTTTGGATTCGGGTGTTTTTTTCAAAAAACCCTAAAAAACAGCTTAAATCATAGAATTTGGGGGTCATTTTGATCCCATATTATTATTAACCTCAAAGACCATAATTTCCACTCATTTTCAGTCTATTCTGAATACCTCACACCTCACAATATTATTTTTAGTCCTAAAATTTGCACCGAGGTCGCTGGATGACTAAGCTAAGCGACCCTAGTGGCCGACACAAACACCTGGCCCTTCTAGGAGTGGCACTGCAGTGTCACGCAGGATGGCCCTTCCAAAAAACACTCCCCAAACAGCACATGACGCAAAGAAAAAAAGGTGCAATGAGGTAGCTGTGTGACTAAGCTCAGCGACCCAAGTGCCCGACACAAACACCTGGCCCATCTAGGAGTGGCACTGCAGTGTCACGCAGGATGTCCCTTCCATAAAACCCTCCCCAAACAGCACATGACGCAAAGAAAAAAAGAGGCGCAATGAGGTAGCTGTGTGAGTAAGATTAGCGACCCTAGTGGCCGACACAAACACCGGGCCCATCTAGGAGTGGCACTGCAGTGTCACGCAGGATGTCCCTTCCAAAAAACCCTCCCCAAACAGCACATGACGCAAAGAAAAATAAAAGAAAAAAGAGGTGCAAGATGGAATTGTCCTTGGGCCCTCCCACCCACCCTTATGTTGTATAAACAGGACATGCACACTTTAACCAACCCATCATTTCAGTGACAGGGTCTGCCACACGACTGTGACTGATATGACGGGTTGGTTTGGACCCCCACCAAAAAAGAAGCAATTAATCTCTCCTTGCACAAACTGGCTCTACAGAGGCAAGATGTCCACCTCATCATCATCCTCCGATATATCACCGTGTACATCCCCCTCCTCACAGATTATCAATTCGTCCCCACTGGAATCCACCATCTCAGCTCCCTGTGTACTTTGTGGAGGCAATTGCTGCTGGTCAATGTCTCCGCGGAGGAATTGATTATAATTCATTTTAATGAACATCATCTTCTCCACATTTTCTGGATGTAACCTCGTACGCCGATTGCTGACAAGGTGAGCGGCGGCACTAAACACTCTTTCGGAGTACACACTTGTGGGAGGGCAACTTAGGTAGAATAAAGCCAGTTTGTGCAAGGGCCTCCAAATTGCCTCTTTTTCCTGCCAGTATAAGTACGGACTGTGTGACGTGCCTACTTGGATGCGGTCACTCATATAATCCTCCACCATTCTTTCAATGTTGAGAGAATCATATGCAGTGACAGTAGACGACATGTCCGTAATCGTTGTCAGGTCCTTCAGTCCGGACCAGATGTCAGCATCAGCAGTCGCTCCAGACTGCCCTGCATCACCGCCAGCGGGTGGGCTCGGAATTCTGAGCCTTTTCCTCGCACCCCCAGTTGCGGGAGAATGTGAAGGAGGAGATGTTGACAGGTCGCGTTCCGCTTGACTTGACAATTTTGTCACCAGCAGGTCTTTGCACCCCAGCAGACTTGTGTCTGCCGGAAAGAGAGATCCAAGGTAGGTTTTAAATCTAGGATCGAGCACGGTGGCCAAAATGTAGTGCTCTGATTTCAACAGATTGACCACCCGTGAATCCTTGTTAAGCGAATTAAGGGCTGCATCCACAAGTCCCACATGCCTAGCGGAATCGCTCCCTTTTAGCTCCTTCTTCAATGCCTCCAGCTTCTTCTGCAAAAGCCTGATGAGGGGAATGACCTGACTCAGGCTGGCAGTGTCTGAACTGACTTCACGTGTGGCAAGTTCAAAGGGCATCAGAACCTTGCACAACGTTGAAATCATTCTCCACTGCACTTGAGACAGGTGCATTCCACCTCCTATATCGTGCTCAATTGTATAGGCTTGAATGGCCTTTTGCTGCTCCTCCAACCTCTGAAGCATATAGAGGGTTGAATTCCACCTCGTTACCACTTCTTGCTTCAGATGATGGCAGGGCAGGTTCAGTAGTTTTTGGTGGTGCTCCAGTCTTCTGTACGTGGTGCCTGTACGCCGAAAGTGTCCCGCAATTTTTCTGGCCACCGACAGCATCTCTTGCACGCCCCTGTCGTTTTTTAAAAAATTCTGCACCACCAAATTCAAGGTATGTGCAAAACATGGGACGTGCTGGAATTTGCCCATATTTAATGCACACACAATATTGCTGGCGTTGTCCGATGCCACAAATCCACAGGAGAGTCCAATTGGGGTAAGCCATTCTGCGATGATCTTCCTCAGTTGCCGTAAGAGGTTTTCAGCTGTGTGCGTATTCTGGAAAGCGGTGATACAAAGCGTAGCCTGCCTAGGAAAGAGTTGGCATTTGCGAGATGCTGCTACTGGTGCCGCCGCTGCTGTTCTTGCGGCGGGAGTCCATACACCTACCCAGTGGGCTGTCACAGTCATATAGTCCTGACCCTGCCCTGCTCCACTTGTCCACATGTCCGTGGTTAAGTGGACATTGGGTACAACTGCATTTTTTAGGACACAGGTGAGTCTTTTTCTGACGTCCGTGTACATTCTCGGTATCGCCTGCCTACAGAAGTGGAACCTAGATGGTATTTGGTAACGGGGGCACACTGCCTCAATAAATTGTCTAGTTCCCTGTGAACTAACGGCGGATACCGGACGCACGTCTAACACCAACATAGTTGTCAAGGACTCAGTTATCCGCTTTGCAACAGGATGACTGCTGTGATATTTCATCTTCCTCGCAAAGGACTGTTGGACAGTCAATTGCTTACTGGAAGTAGTACAAGTGGGCTTACGACTTCCCCTCTGGGATGACCATCGACTCCCAGCAGCAACAACAGCAGCGCCAGCAGCAGTAGGCGTTACACGCAAGGATGCATCGGAGGAATCCCAGGCAGGAGAGGACTCGTCAGAATTGCCAGTGACATGGCCTGCAGGACTATTGGCATTCCTGGGGAAGGAGGAAATTGACACTGAGGGAGTTGGTGGGGTGGTTTGTGTGAGCTTGGTTACAAGAGGAAGGGATTTACTGGTCAGTGGACTGCTTCCGCTGTCGGCCCAAGTTTTTGAACTTGTCACTGACTTATTATGAATGCGCTGCAGGTGACGTATAAGGGAGGATGTTCCGAGGTGGTTAACGTCCTTACCCCTACTTATTACAGCTTGACAAAGGGAACACACGGCTTGACACCTGTTGTCCGCATTTCTGGTGAAATACTTCCACACCGAAGAGCTGATTTTTTTGGTATTTTCACCAGGCATGTCAACGGCCCTATTCCTCCCACGGACAACAGGTGTCTCCCCGGGTGCCTGACTTAAACAAACCACCTCACCATCAGAATCCTCCTGGTCAATTTCCTCCCCAGCGCCAGCAACACCCATATCCTCCTCATCCTGGTGTACTTCAACACTGACATCTTCAATCTGACTATCAGGAACTGGACTGCGGGTGCTCCTTCCAGCACTTGCAGGGGGCGTGCAAATGGTGGAAGGCGCATGCTCTTCACGTCCAGTGTTGGGAAGGTCAGGCATCGCAACCGACACAATTGGACTCTCCTTGTGGATTTGGGATTTCGAAGAACGCACAGTTCTTTGCGGTGCTACTGCTTTTGCCAGCTTGAGTCTTTTCATTTTTCTAGCGAGAGGCTGAGTGCCTCCATCCTCATGTGAAGCTGAACCACTAGCCATGAACATAGGCCAGGGCCTCAGCCGTTCCTTGCCACTCCGTGTGGTAAATGGCATATTGGCAAGTTTACGCTTCTCCTCCGACAATTTTATTTTAGGTTTTGGAGTCCTTTTTTTACTGATATTTGGTGTTTTGGATTTGACATGCTCTGTACTATGACATTGGGCATCGGCCTTGGCAGACGACGTTGCTGGCATTTCATCGTCTCGGCCATGACTAGTGGCAGCAGCTTCAGCACGAGGTGGAAGTGGATCTTGATCTTTCCCTAATTTTGGAACCTCAACATTTTTGTTCTCCATATTTTAATAGGCACAACTAAAAGGCACCTCAGGTAAACAATGGAGATGGATGGATACTAGTATACAATTATGGATGGACTGCCGAGTGCCGACACAGAGGTAGCTACAGCCGTGGACTACCGTACTGTACTGTGTCTGCTGCTAATATAGACTGGTTGATAAAGAGATGTAGTAGTAGTATGTATGTATAAAGAAGAAAGAAAAAAAAACCACGGGTAGGTGGTATACAATTATGGACGGACTGCCGAGTGCGAACACAGAGGTAGCTACAGCCGTGGACTACCGTACTGTACTGTGTCTGCTGCTAATATAGACTGGTTGATAAAGAGATGTAGTAGTAGTATGTATGTATAAAGAAGAAAGAAAAAAAAACCACGGGTAGGTGGTATACAATTATGGACGGACTGCCCAGTGCCGACACAGAGGTAGCTACAGCCGTGGACTACCGTACTGTACTGTGTCTGCTGCTAATATAGACTGGTTGATAAAGAGATGTAGTAGTAGTATGTATGTATAAAGAAGAAAGAAAAAAAAACCACGGGTAGGTGGTATACAATTATGGACGGACTGCCGAGTGCCGACACAGAGGTAGCTACAGCCGTGGACTACCGTACTGTACTGTGTCTGCTGCTAATATAGACTGGTTGATAAAGAGATGTAGTAGTAGTATGTATGTATAAAGAAGAAAGAAAAAAAAACCATGGGTAGGTGGTATACAATTATGGACGGACTGCCCAGTGCCGACACAGAGGTAGCTACAGCCGTGGACTACCGTACTGTACTGTGTCTGCTGCTAATATAGACTGGTTGATAAAGAGATGTAGTAGTAGTATGTATGTATAAAGAAGAAAGAAAAAAAAACCACGGGTAGGTGGTATACAATTATGGACGGACTGCCGAGTGCCGACACAGAGGTAGCTACAGCCGTGGACTACCGTACTGTACTGTGTCTGCTGCTAATATAGACTGGTTGATAAAGAGATGTAGTAGTAGTATGTATGTATAAAGAAGAAAGAAAAAAAAACCACGGGTAGGTGGTATACAATTATGGACGGACTGCCCAGTGCCGACACAGAGGTAGCTACAGCCGTGGACTACCGTACTGTACTGTGTCTGCTGCTAATATAGACTGGTTGATAAAGAGATGTAGTAGTAGTATGTATGTATAAAGAAGAAAGAAAAAAAAACCATGGGTAGGTGGTATACAATTATGGACGGACTGCCCAGTGCCGACACAGAGGTAGCTACAGCCGTGGACTACCGTACTGTACTGTGTCTGCTGCTAATATAGACTGGTTGATAAAGAGATGTAGTAGTAGTAGCATGTATGTATAATATAAAGAAGAAAGAAAAAAAAACCACGGGTAGGTGGTATACAATTATGGACGGACTGCCCAGTGCCGACACTGAGGTAGCTACAGCCGTGGACTACCGTACTGTACTGTGTCTGCTGCTAATATAGACTGGTTGATAAAGAGATGTAGTAGTAGTATGTATGTATAAAGAAGAAAGAAAAAAAAACCACGGGTAGGTGGTATACAATTATGGACGGACTGCCCAGTGCCGACACAGAGGTAGCTACAGCCGTGGACTACCGTACTGTACTGTGTCTGCTGCTAATATAGACTGGTTGATAAAGAGATGTAGTAGTAGTATGTATGTATAAAGAAGAAAGAAAAAAAAACCACGGGTAGGTGGTATACAATTATGGACGGACTGCCGAGTGCCGACACAGAGGTAGCTACAGCCGTGAACTACCGTACTGTGTCTGCTGCGACTGGATGATAAATAATTATATAAAAAATATATATATATCACTACTGCAGCCGGACAGGTATATATTATATAATGACGGACCTGCTGGACACTGTCTGTCAGCAGAATGAGTTTTTTATAGAATAAAAAAAAAAAACACCACACAAGTGAAGTCACACGACGAGTGTTTAACTTTTTCAGGCAATCACAATATAGTATTCTATACTACTAACTATACTGGTGGTCAGTGTGGTCAGGTGGTCACTGGTCAGTCACACTGGCAGTGGCACTCCTGCAGCAAAAGTGTGCACTGTTTAATTTTAATAATAATATGTACTCCTGGCTCCTGCTATAACCTATAACTGGCACTGCAGTGCTCCCCAGTCTCCCCCACAATTATAAGATGTGTGAGCTGAGCACAGTCAGATACGAGTGTTTAACTTTTTCAGGCAATCACAATATAGTATACTATACTACTAACTATACTGGTGGTCAGTGTGGTCAGGTCACTGGTCAGTCACACTGGCAGTGGCACTCCTGCAGCAAAAGTGTGCACTGTTTAATTTTAATAATAATATGTACTCCTGGCTCCTGCTATAACCTATAACTGGCACTGCAGTGCTCCCCAGTCTCCCCCACAATTATAAGATGTGTGAGCTGAGCACAGTCAGATATATACATAGATGATGCAGCACACTGGGCTGAGCAGTGCACACAGATATGGTATGTGACTGAGTCACTGTGTATCGTTTTTTTCAGGCAGAGAACGGATATATTAAATAAAACTGCACTGTCTGGTGTTCACTGTGGTCAGTCACTAGTAAACTCTGCACTCTCTACAGTTCTACAGTACTCCTAAGCTCCAGTAAATCAGGTCAATCTCTCTCTCTCTTCTAATCTAAATGGAGAGGACGCCAGCCACGTCCTCTCCCTATCAATCTCAATGCACGTGTGAAAATGGCGGCGACGCGCGGCTCCTTATATAGAATCCGAGTCTCGCGAGAATCCGACAGCGTCATGATGACGTTCGGGCGCGCTCGGGTTAACCGAGCAAGGCGGGAAGATCCGAGTCGCTCGGACCCGTGAAAAAAAACATGAAGTTCGTGCGGGTTCGGATTCAGAGAAACCGAACCCGCTCATCTCTAATATCTACACGGTATAGCCCTGAATTTTCCAATGCGTAGCTCTTTGCAAAAGAGAGATATTGGCAAGGAAAAGCTGTCTTGTACCTTTGCATTTTTCTCGCAAACGAAGGACACTAGAAAGAAAATTTTAAAGCCTCCTGTTAGGCCATCATTTACACGGCATAGCCCTGAATTTTCCAATGCGCAGCTCTTTGCAAAAGAGAGATATTGGCAAGGAAAAGCTGTCTTGTACCTTTGCATTTTTCTCCCAAACGAAGGACACTAGAAAGAAAATTTTAAAGCCTCCTGTTAGGCCATCATCTACATTGCTGTACTCTGCTGCACATGTAAGTGCAAGAGATCCTGAAGCACTCACTCATCATGGGAAAGTACCAATGTGTTTCTTCGTTGGTTGATGGAAGAAACATTTTACAAAAACTCTCCAGATTATTGACTTTTTAAAGTTTTTCTAGGAAACGTTTTAGATGAATGCTTATTAGCCTTTGTCAGTATGGACTTTTGCAAAGTGTCTCTGTGGCGCAATCAGTTAGTGTGCACGGCTATTAACCAAAAGGTTGGTGGTTCAATCCCACCCAGGGACGTAATTGACCTTGTTATTAGATTTTGGTGATCTTTAAGTAGACAAGTCAAAATTTCAAACGCCCTGTTCTGGTGTAGGGTACCTGGCCTTCTCTGATGTAATCAGAGTTAGATTTGATTCAGTGATTTTATAAAAACAGCTAGGAAGCACAATTTAGCAGTGGGTTGCAGAGGAAAAGAAATATGCTGGCAAAAAAAATCCAATTGAGTGATTAAACAGCTCTTAATTTTCTGGCTTTATTTTTATGCTAACAAATTTGTTCTCTGAAAAGTGTCCACAAAGCCAAGTCTCTGATTAACACCTTTGTAAGGATGGTTTTTCACCTATTATAAAATTAAACTTGCTTCATTGGAAAGGCAGCAAGATGCATCCTCATTTCAATGTCTACTGAAATAATACGGGTTGATACCAGGAAACATTAATGCCACTGCATCCTTGCTGATTTCTCATGTGGAAGTCTGTTTAATGTGAAAACAAGGTGATATCTAATTAGCACACAGGTAAGGAATTAAGAAAATCTTTATTTAAGGGTGAAGATGTTTCTCACAAAATCGTTGCCCCAATGCATCATTGAAATTCAAGCTGGAAAGATGATTTTAATATATCACTTGTACATTTTGTATTGCTCTTCTGGTGACAATGTAGTTTGTTTTTGTCAATTACCATTTTAATAATAGGGTAAAGAAAATTAAGTGGCTTTTTAAAAGAAAACAATACTTTCAATATACTATTAAAACAAATTAAAATGGTAAAAGTTATTGTACTTTAATGAAAAATAAAAGAGCAAAAATATCAATCCCAGTTTTGGATTACTTTAATTAACAAAAAAAAATGCATATAGCAGAGGATAGTTTTAATCTGCCTACCTCTGGGTTATGGGCCCAGCATGCTTCCATTGCAGTACTCTGCTGCACATGTAAGTGCAAGAGATCCTGAAGCACTCACTCATCATGGGAAAGTACCAATGTGTTTCTTCGTTGGTGGATGGAAGAAACATCTTACAAAAACTCTCCAGATTACTGACTTTTTAAAGTTTTTCTAGGAAACGTTTTAGATGAATGCTTATTAGCCTTTGTCAGTATCCTCTTTTGCAAAGTGTCTCTGTGGTGCAATCAGTTAGTGTGTTTGGCTACTAACCAAAAGGTTGGTGGTTCAATCCCACCCAGGGATGTAAGTGACCTTGTGATCAGGTTTTGGTGATCTTTAAGTGGACAAGTCAAAATTTCAAACCCCCTCTTATGATGTAGGGTACCTGGCCTTCTCTGATGTAATCAGAGTTAGATTTGATTAAGTGATTTTATAAAAAACAGCTAGGAAGCACAATTTAGCAGTGGGTTGCAGAGAAAAAAAATATGCTGGCAGAAAAATCCAATTGAGTGATTAAACAGCTCTTCATTTTCTGGCTTTATTTTTATGCTAACAAATTTGTTCTCTGAAAAGTGTCCACAAAGCCAAGTCTCTGATGAACACCTATGTAAGGATGTTTTTTCACCTATTACTAAATTAAACTTGCTTCATTGGAAAGGCAGCAAGATGCATCCTCATTTCAATTTCTACTGAAATAATACAGGTTGACACCAGGAAACATTAACGCCACTGCATCCTTGCTGCTTTCTCAAGTAGAAGTCTGTTTAATGTGAAAACAAGGTGATATCTAATTAGCACACAGGTAAGGAATTCAGAAAATCTTTATTTAAGGGTGAAGATGTTTCTCACAAAATCGTTGCCCCAATGCATCATTGAAATTCAAGCTGGAAAGATGATTTTAATATATCACTTGTACATTTTGTATTGCTCTTCTGGTGACAATGTAGTTTGTTTTTGTCAATTACCATTTTAATAATAGGGTAAAGAAAATTAAGTGGATTTTTGAAAGAAAACAATACTGTCAATATACTATTAAAACAAATTAAAATGGTAAAAGTTATTGTACTTTAAGTAAACATAAAATAGCTAACATATCAATCCCAGTTTTGGATTACTTTAATTAACAAAAAAAATGCATATAGCAGAGGATAGTTTCAATCTGCCTACCTCTGGGTAATGGGCCCAGCATGCTTCCATTGCAGTACTCTGCTGCACATGTAAGTGCAAGAGATCCTGAAGCACTCACTCATCATGGGAAAGTACCAATGTGTTTCTTCGTTGGTTGATTTAAGAAAATTCTTACAAAAACTCTCCAGATTATTGACTTTTTAAAGTTTTTCTAGGAAACGTTCTAGATGAATGCTTATTAGCCTTTGTCAGGATGTACTTTTTGCAAAGTGTCTCTGTGGCGCAATCGGTTAGTGTGTCTGGCTACTAACCAAAAGGTTGGTGGTTCAATCACACCCAGGGACATAATTGACCTTGTGATCAGGTTTTGGTGATCTTTAAGTAGACAAGTCAAAATTTCAAACCCCATTTTATGGTGTAGGGTACCTGGCCTTCTCTGATGTAATCAGAGTTAGATTTGATTCAGTGATTTTATAAAAAAACAGCTAGGAAGCACAATTTAGCAATGGGTTGCAGAGAAAAAAAATATGCTGGCAGAAAAATCCAATTGAGTGATTAAACAGCTCTTCATTTTCTGCCTTTATTTTTATGCTAACAAATTTGTTCTCTAAAAGTGTCCACAAAGCCAAGTCTCTGATTAACACCTTTGTAGGGATGGTTTTTCACCTATAACTAAATTAAACTTGCTTCATTGGAAAGGCAGCAAGATGCATCCTCATTTCAATGTCTACTGAAATAATACAGGTTGACACCAGGAAACATAAAACGCCACTGCATCCTTGCTGCTTTCTCATGTAGAAGTCTGTTTAATGTGAAAACAAGGTGATATCTAATTAGCACACAGGTAAGGAATTAAGAAAATCTTTATTTAAGGGTGAAGATGTTTCTCACAAAATCGTTGCCCCAATGCATCATTGAAATTCAAGCTGGAAAGATGATTTTAATATATCACTTGTACATTTTGTATTGCTCTTCTGGTGACAATGTAGTTTGTTTTTGTCAATTACCCTTTTAATAATAGGGTAAAGAAAATTAAGTGGATTTTTTAAAGAAAACTATACTGTCAATACACTATTAAAACAAATTAAAATGGTAAAAGTTATTGTACTTTAAGTAAAAATAAAAGAGCTAAAATATCAATCCCAGTTTTGGATTACTTTAATAAAAAAAAAATGCATATAGCAGAGGATAGTTTTAATCTGCCTACCTCTGGGTTATGGGCCCAGCATGCTTCCATTGCAGTACTCTGCTGCACATGTAAGTGCAAGAGATCCTGAAGCACTCACTCATCATGGGAAAGTACCAATGTGTTTCTTCGTTGGTTGATCTAAGAAACATCTTACAAAAACTCTCCAGATTATTGACTTTTTAAAGTTTTTCTAGGAAACGTTCTAGATGAATGCTTATTAGCCTTTGTCAGTATCCACTTTTGCAAAGTGTCTCTGTGGTGCAATCAGTTAGTGTGTTTGGCTACTAACCAAAAGGTTGGTGGTTTAATCCCACCCAGGGACGTAATTGACCTTGTTATCAGATTTTGGTGATCTTTAAGTAGACAAGTCAAAATTTCAAACCCCCTCTTATGGTGTAGAGTACCTGGCCTTCTCTGATGTAATCAGAGTTAGATTTGATTCAGTGATTTTATAAAAACAGCTAGGAAGCACAATTTAGCAGTGAGTTGCAGAGAAAAAGAAATATGCTGGCAAAAAAATCCAATTGAGTGATTAAACAGCTCTTAATTTTCTGGCTTTATTTTTATGCTAACAAATTTGTTCTCTGAAAAGTGTCGACAAAGCCAAGTCTCTGATTAACACCTTTGTAGGGATGGTTTTTCACCTATTACTAAATTAAACTTGCTTCATTGGAAAGGCAGCAAGATGCATCCTCATTTCAATGTCTACTGAAATAATACGGGTTGATACCAGGAAACATTAATGCCACTGCATCCTTGCTGATTTCTCATGTGGAAGTCTGTTTAATGTGAAAACAAGGTGATATCTAATTAGCACACAGGTAAGGAATTAAGAAAATCTTTATTTAAGGGTGAAGATGTTTCTCACAAAATCGTTGCCCCAATGCATCATTGAAATTCAAGCTGGAAAGATGATTTTAATATATCACTTGTACATTTTGTATTGCTCTTCTGGTGACAATGTAGTTTGTTTTTGTCAATTACCATTTTAATAATAGGGTAAAGAAAATTAAGTGGCTTTTTAAAAGAAAACAATACTTTCAATATACTATTAAAACAAATTAAAATGGTAAAAGTTATTGTACTTTAATGAAAAATAAAAGAGCAAAAATATCAATCCCAGTTTTGGATTACTTTAATTAACAAAAAAAATGCATATAGCAGAGGATAGTTTTAATCTGCCTACCTCTGGGTTATGGGCCCAGCATGCTTCCATTGCAGTACTCTGCTGCACATGTAAGTGCAAGAGATCCTGAAGCACTCACTCATCATGGGAAAGTACCAATGTGTTTCTTCGTTGGTGGATGGAAGAAACATCTTACAAAAACTCTCCAGATTACTGACTTTTTAAAGTTTTTCTAGGAAACGTTTTAGATGAATGCTTATTAGCCTTTGTCAGTATCCACTTTTGCAAAGTGTCTCTGTGGTGCAATCAGTTAGTGTGTTTGGCTACTAACCAAAAGGTTGGTGGTTCAATCCCACCCAGGGATGTAAGTGACCTTGTGACCAGGTTTTGGTGATCTTTAAGTGGACAAGTCAAAATTTCAAACCCCCTGTTATGATGTAGGGTACCTGGCCTTCTCTGATGTAATTAGATTTGATTAAGTGATTTTATAAAAAACAGCTAGGAAGCACAATTTAGCAGTCGGTTGCAGAGAAAAAAAATATGCTGGCAGAAAAATCCAATTGAGTGATTAAACAGCTCTTCATTTTCTGGCTTTATTTTTATGCTAACAAATTTGTTCTCTGAAAAGTGTCCACAAAGCCAAGTCTCTGATGAACACCTATGTAAGGATGGTTTTTCACCTATTACTAAATTAAACTTGCTTCATTGGAAAGGCAGCAAGATGCATCCTCATTTCAATGTCTACTGAAATAATACAGGTTGACACCAGGAAACATTAACGCCAATGCATCCTTGCTGCTTTCTCATGTGGAAGTCTGTTTAATGTGAAAACAAGGTGATATCTAATTAGCACACAGGTAAGGAATTAAGAAAATCTTTATTTAAGGGTGAAGATGTTTCTCACAAAATCGTTGCCCCAATGCATCATTGAAATTCAAGCTGGAAAGATGATTTTAATATATCACTTGTACATTTTGTATTGCTCTTCTGGTGACAATGTAGTTTGTTTTTGTCAATTACCATTTTAATAATAGGGTAAAGAAAATTAAGTGGATTTTTGAAAGAAAACAATACTGTCAATATACTATTAAAACAAATTAAAATGGTAAAAGTTATTGTACTTTAAGTAAACATAAAATAGCTAACATATCAATCCCAGTTTTGGATTACTTTAATTAACAAAAAAAATGCATATAGCAGAGGATAGTTTCAATCTGCCTACCTCTGGGTAATGGGCCCAGCATGCTTCCATTGCAGTACTCTGCTGCACATGTAAGTGCAAGAGATCCTGAAGCACTCACTCATCATGGGAAAGTACCAATGTGTTTCTTCGTTGGTTGATTTAAGAAAATTCTTACAAAAACTCTCCAGATTATTGACTTTTTAAAGTTTTTCTAGGAAACGTTCTAGATGAATGCTTATTAGCCTTTGTCAGTATGTAATTTTTGCAAAGTGTCTCTGTGGCGCAATCGGTTAGTGTGTCTGGCTACTAACCAAAAGGTTGGTGGTTCAATCCCACCCAGGGACATAATTGACCTTGTGATCAGGTTTTGGTGATCTTTAAGTAGACAAGTCAAAATTTCAAACCCCATTTTATGGTGTAGGGTACCTGGCCTTCTCTGATGTAATCAGAGTTAGATTTGATTCAGTGATTTTATAAAAAACAGCTAGGAAGCACAATTTAGCAATGGATTGCAGAGAAAAAAAATATGCTGGCAGAAAAATCCAATTGAGTGATTAAACAGCTCTTCATTTTCTGCCTTTATTTTTATGCTAACAAATTTGTTCTCTAAAAGTGTCCACAAAGCCAAGTCTCTGATTAACACCTTTGTAGGGATGGTTTTTCACCTATAACTAAATTAAACTTGCTTCATTGGAAAGGCAGCAAGATGCATCCTCATTTCAATGTCTACTGAAATAATACAGGTTGACACCAGGAAACATTAACGCCACTGCATCCTTGCTGCTTTCTCATGTAGAAGTCTGTTTAATGTGAAAACAAGGTGATATCTAATTAGCACACAGGTAAGGAATTAAGAAAATCTTTATTTAAGGGTGAAGATGTTTCTCACAAAATCGTTGCCCCAATGCATCATTGAAATTCAAGCTGGAAAGATGATTTTAATATATCACTTGTACATTTTGTATTGCTCTTCTGGTGACAATGTAGTTTGTTTTTGTCAATTACCCTTTTAATAATAGGGTAAAGAAAATTAAGTGGATTTTTTTAAGAAAACTATACTGTCAATACACTATTAAAACAAATTAAAATGGTAAAAGTTATTGTACTTTAAGTAAAAATAAAAGAGCTAAAATATCAATCCCAGTTTTGGATTACTTTAATAAAAAAAAATGCATATAGCAGAGGATAGTTTTAATCTGCCTACCTCTGGGTTATGGGCCCAGCATGCTTCCATTGCAGTACTCTGCTGCACATGTAAGTGCAAGAGATCCTGAAGCACTCACTCATCATGGGAAAGTACCAATGTGTTTCTTCGTTGGTTGATCTAAGAAACATCTTACAAAAACTCTCCAGATTATTGACTTTTTAAAGTTTTTCTAGGAAACGTTCTAGATGAATGCTTATTAGCCTTTGTCAGTATCCACTTTTGCAAAGTGTCTCTGTGGTGCAATCAGTTAGTGTGTTTGGCTACTAACCAAAAGGTTGGTGGTTCAATCCCACCCAGGGACATAATTGACCTTGTGATCAGGTTTTGGTGATCTTTAAGTAGACAAGTCAAAATTTCAAACCCCCTTTTATGTTGTAGGGTACCTGGCCTTCTCTGATGTAATCAGAGTTAGATTTGATTCAGTGATTTTATAAAAAACAGCTAGGAAGCACAATTTAGCAGTGGGTTGCAGAGAAAAAGAAATATGCTGGCAAAAAAAAACCAATTGAGTGATTAAACAGCTCTTAATTTTATGGCTTTATTTTTATGCTAACAAATTTGTTCTCTGAAAAGTGTCCACAAAGCCAAGTCTCTGATTAACACCTTTGTATGGATGGTTTTTAACCTATTACTAAATTAAACTTGCTTCATTGGAAAGGCAGCAAGATGCATCCTCATTTCAATGTCTACTGAAATAATACAGGTTGACACCAGGAAACATTAACGCCACTGCATCCTTGCTGCTTTCTCATGTGGAAGTCTGTTTAATGTGAAAACAAGGTGATATCTAATTAGCACACAGGTAAGGAATTAAGAAAATCTTTATTTAAGGGTGAAAATGTTTCTCACAAAATCGTTGCCCCAATGCATCATTGAAATTCAAGCTGGAAAGATGATTTTAATATATCACTTGTACATTTTGTATTGCTCTTCTGGTGACAATGTAGTTTGTTTTTGTCAATTACCATTTTAATAATAGGGTAAAGAAAATTAAGTGGATTTTTGAAAGAAAACTATACTGTCAATATACTATTAAAACAAATTAAAATGGTAAAAGTTATTGTACTTTAAGTAAAAATAAAAGAGCAAAAATATCAATCCCAGTTTTGATTACTTAAATTAACAAAAAAAAATGCATATAGCAAAGGATAGTTTCAATCTGCCTACCTCTGGGTTATGGGCCCAGCATGCTTCCATTGCAGTACTCTGCTGCACATGTAAGTGCAAGAGATCCTGAAGCACTCACTCATCATGGGAAAGTACCAATGTGTTTCTTCATTGGTTGATGGAAGAAACATCTTACAAAAACTCTCCAGATTATTGACTCTTTAAAGATTTTCTAGGATACGTTCTAGATGTATGCTTATTAGACTTTGTCAGTATGGACTTTTTGCAAAGTGTCTCTGTGGCGCAATCGGTTAGTATGTCCGGCTACTATCAAAAAGGTTGGTGGTTCAATCCCAACCAGGGACATAATTGACCTTGTTATCAGATTTTGGTGATCTTTAAGTAGACAAGTCAAAATTTCAAACCCCCTGTTATGGTGTAGGGTACCTGGCCTTCTCTGATGTAATCAGAGTTAGATTTGATTCAGTGATTTTATAAAAACAGCTAGGAAGCACAATTTAGCAGTGGGTTGCAGAGAAAAAGAAATATGCTGGCAAAAAAAATCCAATTGAGTGATTAAACAGCTCTTCATTTTCTAGCTTTATTTTTATGCTAACAAATTTGTTCTTTGAAAAGTGTCCACAAAGCCAAGTCTCTGATTAACACCTTTGTAGGGATGGTTTTTCACCTATTACTAAATTAAACTTGCTTCATTGGAAAGGCAGCAAGATGCATCCTCATTTCAATGTCTACTGAAATAATACAGGTTGACACCAGGAAACATTAACGCCACTGTATCCTTGCTGCTTTCTCATGTGGAAGTCTGTTTAATGTGAAAACAAGGTGATATCTAATTAGCACACAGGTAAGGAATTAAGAAAATCTTTATTTAAGGGTGAAGATGTTTCTCACAAAATCGTTGCCCCAATGCATCATTGAAATTCAAGCTGGAAAGATGATTTTAATATATCACTTGTACATTTTGTATTGCTCTTCTGGTGACAATGTAGTTTGTTTTTGTCAATTACCATTTTAATAATAGGGTAAAGAAAATTAAGTGGATTTTTGAAAGAAAACAATACTGTCAATATACTATTAAAACAAATTAAAATGGTAAAAGTTATTGTACTTTAAGTAAAAATAAAAGAGCCAAAATATCAATCCCAGTTTTGGATTACTTTAACAAAAAAAAATGCATATAGCAGAGGATAGTTTCAATCTGCCTACCGTTGGGTTATGGGCCCAGCATGCTTCCATTGCTGTACTCTGCTGCACATGTAAGTGCAAGAGATCCTGAAGCACTCACTCATCATGGGAAAGTACCAATGTGTTTCTTCGTTGGTTGATGGAAGAAACATCTTACAAAAACTCTCCAGATTATTGACTTTTTAAAGTTTTTCTAGGAAACGTTTTAGATGAATGCTTATTAGCCTTTGTCAGTATGGACTTTTGCAAAGTGTCTCTGTGGCGCAATCAGTTAGTGTGCATGGCTATTAACCAAAAGGTTGGTGGTTCAATCCCACCCAGGGACGTATTTGACCTTGTTATCAGATTTTGGTGATCTTTAAGTAGACAAGTCAAAATTTCAAACCCCCTGTTCTGGTGTAGGGTACGTGGCCTTCTCTGATGGAGTTAGATTTGATTCAGTGATTTTAGAAAAACAGCTAGGAAGCACAATTTAGCAGTGGGTTGCAGAGAAAAAGAAATATGCTGGCAAAAAAAATCCAATTGAGTGATTAAACAGCTCTTAATTTTCTGGCTTTATTTTTATGCTAACAAATTTGTTCTCTGAAAAGTGTCCACAAAGCCAAGTCTCTGATTAACACCTTTGTAAGGATGGTTTTTAACCTATTACTAAATTAAACTTGCTTCATTGGAAAGGCAGCAAGATGCATCCTCATTTCAATGTCTACTGAAATAATACAGGTTGACACCAGGAAACATTAACGCCACTGCATCCTTGCTGCTTTCTCATGTGGAAGTCTGTTTAATGTGAAAACAAGGTGATATCTAATTAGCACACAGGTAAGGAATTAAGAAAATCTTTATTTAAGGGTGAAAATGTTTCTCACAAAATCGTTGCCCCAATGCATCATTGAAATTCAAGCTGGAAAGATGATTTTAATATATCACTTTTACATTTTGTATTGCTCTTCTGGTGACAATGTAGTTTGTTTTTGTCAATTACCATTTTAATAATAGGGTAAAAAAAATTAAGTGGATTTTTGAAAGAAAACAATACTGTCAATATACTATTAAAACAAATTAAAATGGTAAAAGTTATTGTACTGTAAGTAAAAATAAAAGAGCCAACATATCAATCCCAGTTTTGGATTACTTTAATTAAAAAAAAAAATGCATATAGCAGAGGATAGTTTCAATCTGCCTACCTCTGGGTTATGTGCCCAGCATGCTTCCATTGCTATACTCTGCTGCACATGTAAGTGCAATAGATCCTGAAGCACTCACTCATCATGGGAAAGTACCAATGTGTTTCTTCGTTGGTTGATGGGAGAAACATCTTACAAAAACTCTCCAGATTATTGACTTTTTAAAGTTTTTCTAGGAAACGTTCTAGATGTATGCTTATTAGCCTTTGTCAGGATGTACTTTTTACAAAGTGTCTCTGTGGTGCAATCGGTTAGTGTGTCTGGCTACTAACCAAAAGGTTGGTGGTTCAATCCCACCCAGGGACGTAATTGACCTTGTTATCAGATTTTGGTGATCTTTAAGTAGACAAGTCAAAATTTCAAACCCCCTCTTATGGTGTAGGGTACCTGGCCTTCTCTGATGTAATCAGAGTTAGATTTGATTCAGTGATTTTATAAAAACAGCTAGGAAGCACAATTTAGCAGTGGGTTGCAGAGAAAAAGAAATATGCTGGCAAAAAAATCCAATTGAGTGATTAAACAGCTCTTCATTTTCTGGCTTTATTTTTATGCTAACAAATTTGTTCTCTGAAAAGTGTCCACAAAGCCAAGTCTCTGATTAACACCTTTGTAAGGATGGTTTTTCACCTATTACTAAATTAAACTTGCTTCATTGGAAAGGCAGCAAGATGCATCCTCATTTCAATGTCTACTGAAATAATACAGGTTGACACCAGGAAACATTAACGCCACTGCATCCTTGCTGCTTTCTCATGTGGAAGTCTGTTTAATGTGAAAACAAGGTGATATCTAATTAGCACACAGGTAAGGAATTAAGAAAATCTTTATTTAAGGGTGAAAATGTTTCTCACAAAATCGTTGCCCCAATGCATCATTGAAATTCAAGCTGGAAAGATGATTTTAATATATCACTTGTACATTTTGTATTGCTCTTCTGGTGACAATGTAGTTTGTTTTTGTCAATTACCATTTCAATAATAGGGTAAAGAAAATTAAGTGGATTTTTAAAAGAAAACAATACTTTCAATATACTAATAAAACAAATTAAAATAGTAAAAGTTATTGTACTTTAATGAAAAATAAAAGAGCAAAAATATCAATCCCAGTTTTGATTACTTAAATTAACAAAAAAAATGCATATAGCAAAGGATAGTTTCAATCTGCCTACCTCTGGGTTATGGGCCCAGCATGCTTCCATTGCAGTACTCTGCTGCACATGTAAGTGCAAGAGATCCTGAAGCACTCACTCATCATGGGAAAGTACCAATGTGTTTCTTCGTTGGTGGATGGAAGAAACATCTTACAAAAACTCTCCAGATTATTGACTTTTTAAAGTTTTTCTAGGAAACGTTTTAGATGAATGCTTATTAGCCTTTGTCAGTATGTACTTTTAAAAAGTGTCTCTGTGGTGCAATCAGTTAGTGTGTACGGCTATAAACCAAAAGGTTGGTGGTTCAATCCCACCCAGGGACGTAATTGACCTTGTTATCAGATTTTGGTGATCTTTAAGTAGACAAGTCAAAATTTCAAACCCCCTCTTATGGTGTAGGGTACCTGGCCTTCTCTGATGTAATCAGAGTTAGATTTGATTCAGTGATTTTATAAAACAGCTAGGAAGCACAATTTAGCAGTGGGTTGCAGAGAAAAAGAAATATGCTGGCAAAAAAATCCAATTGAGTGATTAAACAGCTCTTAATTTTCTGGCTTTATTTTTATGCTAACAAATTTGTTCTTTGAAAAGTGTCCACAAAGCCAAGTCTCTGATTAACACCTTTGTAGGGATGGTTTTTCACCTATTACTAAATTAAATTTGCTTCATTGGAAAGGCAGCAAGATGCATCCTCATTTCAATGTCTACTGAAATAATACGGGTTGACACAAGGAAACATTAACGCCACTGCATCCTTGCTGCTTTCTCATGTGGAAGTCTGTTTAATGTGAAAACAAGGTGATATCTAATTAGCACACAGGTAAGGAATTAAGAAAATCTTTATTTAAGGGTGAAGATGTTTCTCACAAAATCGTTGCCCCAATGCATCATTGAAATTCAAGCTGGAAAGATGATTTTAATATATCACTTGTACATTTTGTATTGCTCTTCTGGTGACAATGTAGTTTGTTTTTGTCAATTACCCTTTTAATAATAGGGTAAAGAAAATTAAGTGGATTTTTTAAAGAAAACTATACTGTCAATATACTATTAAAACAAATTAAAATGGTAAAAGTTATTGTACTTTAAGTAAAAATAAAAGAGCAAAAATATCAATCCCAGTTTTGATTTCTTAAATTAACAAAAAAAAATGCATATAGCAAAGGATAGTTTCAATCTGCCTACCTCTGGGTTATGGGCCCAGCATGCTTCCATTGCAGTACTCTGCTGCACATGTAAGTGCAAGAGATCCTGAAGCACTCAGTCATCATGGGAAAGTACCAATGTGTTTCTTCGTTGGTTGATGGAAGAAACATCTTACAAAAACTCTCCAGATTATTGACCTTTTTAAAGTTTTTCTAGGAAACGTTTTAGATGAATGCTTATTAGCCTTTGTCAGTATGGACTTTTGCAAAGTGTCTCTGTGGCGCAATCAGTTAGTGTGCACGGCTATTAACCAAAAGGTTGGTGGTTCAATCCCACCCAGGGATGTATTTGACCTTGTTATCAGATTTTGGTGATCTTTAAGTAGACAAGTCAAAATTTCAAACCCCCTCTTATGGTGTAGGGTACCTGGCCTTCTCTGATGTAATCAGAGTTAGATTTGATTCAGTGATTTTATAAAAACAGCTAGGAAGCACAATTTAGCAGTGGGTTGCAGAGAAAAAGAAATATGCTGGCAAAAAAATCCAATTGAGTGATTAAACAGCTCTTCATTTTCTGGCTTTATTTTTATGCTAACAAATTTGTTCTCTGAAAAGTGTCCACAAAGCCAAGTCTCTGATTAACACCTTTGTAAGGATGGTTTTTCACCTATTACTAAATTAAACTTGCTTCATTGGAAAGGCAGCAAGATGCATCCTCATTTCAATGTCTACTGAAATAATACAGGTTGACACCAGGAAACATTAACGCCACTGCATCCTTGCTGCTTTCTCATGTGGAAGTCTGTTTAATGTGAAAACAAGGTGATATCTAATTTGCACACAGGTAAGGAATTAAGAAAATCTTTATTTAAGGGTGAAAATGTTTCTCACAAAATCGTTGCCCCAATGCATCATTGAAATTCAAGCTGGAAAGATGATTTTAATATATCACTTGTACATTTTGTATTGCTCTTCTGATGACAATGTAGTTTGTTTTTGTCAATTACCATTTTAATAATAGGGTAAAGAAAATTAAGTGGATTTTTAAAAGAAAACAATACTTTCAATATACTATTAAAACAAATTAAAATGGTAAAAGTTATTGTACTTTAATGAAAAATAAAAGAGCAAAAATATCAATCCCAGTTTTGGATTACTTTAATTAACAAAAAAAAAAATGCATATAGCAGAGGATAGTTTTAATCTGCCTACCTCTGGGTTATGGGCCCAGCATGCTTCCATTGCAGTACTCTGCTGCACATGTAAGTGCAAGAGATCCTGAAGCACTCACTCATCATGGGAAAGTACCAATGTGTTTCTTCGTTGGTGGATGGAAGAAACATCTTACAAAAACTCTCCAGATTATTGACTTTTTAAAGTTTTTCTAGGAAACATTTTAGATGAATGCTTATTAGCCTTTGTCAGTATGTACTTTTGCAAAGTGTCTCTGTGGCGCAATCAGTTAGTGTGTACGGCTATAAACCAAAAGGTTGGTGGTTCAATCCCACCCAGGGACGTAATTGACCTTGTTATCAGATTTTGGTGATCTTTAAGTAGACAAGTCAAAATTTCAAACCCCCTCTTATGGTGTAGGGTACCTGGCCTTCTCTGATGTAATCAGAGTTAGATTTGATTCAGTGATTTTATAAAAACAGCTAGGAAGCACAATTTAGCAGTGGGTTGCAGAGAAAAAGAAATATGCTGGCAAAAAAATCCAATTGAGTGATTAAACAGCTCTTCATTTTCTGGCTTTATTTTTATGCTAACAAATTTGTTCTCTGAAAAGTGTCCACAAAGCCAAGTCTCTGATTAACACCTTTGTATGGATGGTTTTTCACCTATTACTAAATTAAACTTGCTTCATTGGAAAGGCAGCAAGATGCATCCTCATTTCAATGTCTACTGAAATAATACAGGTTGACACCAGGAAACATTAACGCCACTGCATCCTTGCTGCTTTCTCATGTGGAAGTCTGTTTAATGTGAAAACAAGGTGATATCTAATTAGCACACAGGTAAGGAATTAAGAAAATCTTTATTTAAGGGTGAAAATGTTTCTCACAAAATCGTTGCCCCAATGCATCATTGAAATTCAAGCTGGAAAGATGATTTTAATATATCACTTGTACATTTTGTATTGCTCTTCTGATGACAATGTAGTTTGTTTTTGTCAATTACCATTTTAATAATAGGGTAAAGAAAATGAAGTGGATTTTTAAAAGAAAACAATACTTTCAATATACTATTAAAACAAATTAAAATGGTAAAAGTTATTGTACTTTAATGAAAAATAAAAGAGCAAAAATATCAATCCCAGTTTTGGATTACTTTAATTAACAAAAAAAATGCATATAGCAGAGGATAGTTTTAATCTGCCTACCTCTGGGTTATGGGCCCAGCATGCTTCCATTGCAGTACTCTGCTGCACATGTAAGTGCAAGAGATCCTGAAGCACTCACTCATCATGGGAAAGTACCAATGTGTTTCTTCGTTGGTGGATGGAAGAAACATCTTACAAAAACTCTCCAGATTATTGACTTTTTAAAGTTTTTCTAGGAAACGTTTTAGATGAATGCTTATTAGCCTTTGTCAGTATGTACATTTGCAAAGTGTCTCTGTGGCGCAATCAGTTAGTGTGTACGGCTATAAACCAAAAGGTTGGTGGTTCAATCCCACCCAGGGACGTAATTGACCTTGTTATCAGATTTTGGTGATCTTTAAGTAGACAAGTCAAAATTTCAAACCCCCTCTTATGGTGTAGGGTACCTGGCCTTCTCTGATGTAATCAGAGTTAGATTTGATTCAGTGATTTTATAAAAACAGCTAGGAAGCACAATTTAGCAGTGGGTTGCAGAGAAAAAGAAATATGCTGGCAAAAAAAATCCAATTGAGTGATTAAACAGCTCTTAATTTTCTGGATTTATTTTTATGCTAACAAATTTGTTCTTTGAAAAGTGTCCACAAAGCCAAGTCTCTGATTAACACCTTTGTAGGGATGGTTTTTAACCTATTACTAAATTAAATTTGCTTCATTGGAAAGGCAGCAAGATGCATCCTCATTTCAATGTCTACTGAAATAATACGGGTTGACACAAGGAAACATTAACGCCACTGCATCCTTGCTGCTTTCTCATGTGGAAGTCTGTTTAATGTGAAAACAAGGTGATATCTAATTAGCACACAGGTAAGGAATTAAGAAAATCTTTATTTAAGGGTGAAGATGTTTCTCACAAAATCGTTGCCCCAATGCATCATTGAAATTCAAGCTGGAAAGATGATTTTAATTTATCACTTGTACATTTTGTATTGCTCTTCTGGTGACAATGTAGTTTGTTTTTGTCAATTACCCTTTTAATAATAGGGTAAAGAAAATTAAGTGGATTTTTTAAAGAAAACTATACTGTCAATATACTATTAAAACAAATTAAAATGGTAAAAGTTATTGTACTTTAAGTAAAAATAAAAGAGCAAAAATATCAATCCCAGTTTTGATTACTTAAATTAACAAAAAAAAATGCATATAGCAAAGGATAGTTTCAATCTGCCTACCTCTGGGTTATGGGCCCAGCATGCTTCCATTGCAGTACTCTGCTGCACATGTAAGTGCAAGAGATCCTGAAGCCCTCAGTCATCATGGGAAAGTACCAATGTGTTTCTTCGTTGGTTGATGGAAGAAACATCTTACAAAAACTCTCCAGATTATTGACTTTTTAAAGTTTTTCTAGGAAACGTTTTAGATGAATGCTTATTAGCCTTTGTCAGTATGTACTTTTGCTAAGTGTCTCTGTGGCGCAATCAGTTAGTGTATATGGCTATTAACCAAAAGGTTGGTGGTTCAATCCCACCCAGGGACGTAATTGACCTTGTTATCAGATTTTGGTGATCTTTAAGTAGACAAGTCAAAATTTCAAACCCCCTCTTATGGTGTAGGGTACCTGGCCTTCTCTGATGTAATCAGAGTTAGATTTGATTCAGTGATTTTATAAAAACAGCTAGGAAGCACAATTTAGCAGTGGGTTGCAGAGAAAAAGAAATATGCTGGCAAAAAAATCCAATTGAGTGATTAAACAGCTCTTCATTTTCTGGCTTTATTTTTATGCTAACAAATTTGTTCTCTGAAAAGTATCCACAAAGCCAAGTCTCTGATTAACACCTTTGTAAGGATGGTTTTTCACCTATTACTAAATTAAACTTGCTTCATTGGAAAGGCAGCAAGATGCATCCTCATTTCAATGTCTACTGAAATAATACAGGTTGACACCAGGAAACATTAACGCCACTGCATCCTTGCTGCTTTCTCATGTGGAAGTCTGTTTAATGTGAAAACAAGGTGATATCTAATTAGCACACAGGTAAGGAATTAAGAAAATCTTTATTTAAGGGTGAAAATGTTTCTCACAAAATCGTTGCCCCAATGCATCATTGAAATTCAAGCTGGAAAGATGATTTTAATATATCACTTGTACATTTTGTATTGCTCTTCTGGTGACAATGTAGTTTGTTTTTGTCAATTACCATTTTAATAATAGGGTAAAGAAAATTAAGTGGATTTTTAAAAGAAAACAATACTTTCAATATACTATTAAAACAAATTAAAATGGTAAAAGTTATTGTACTTTAATGAAAAATAAAAGAGCAAAAATATCAATCCCAGTTTTGGATTACTTTAATTAACAAAAAAAATGCATATAGCAGAGGATAGTTTTAATCTGCCTACCTCTGGGTTATGGGCCCAGCATGCTTCCATTGCAGTACTCTGCTGCACATGTAAGTGCAAGAGATCCTGAAGCACTCAGTCATCATGGGAAAGTACCAATGTGTTTCTTCGTTGGTGGATGGAAGAAACATCTTACAAAAACTCTCCAGATTATTGACTTTTTAAAGTTTTTCTAGGAAACGTTTTAGATGAATGCTTATTAGCCTTTGTCAGTATGTACTTTTGCAAAGTGTCTCTGTGGCGCAATCAGTTAATGTGTACGGCTATAAACCAAAAGGTTGGTGGTTCAATCCCACCCAGGGACGTAATTGACCTTGTTATCAGATTTTGGTGATCTTTAAGTAGACAAGTCAAAATTTCAAACCCCCTCTTATGGTGTAGGGTACCTGGCCTTCTCTGATGTAATCAGAGTTAGATTTGATTCAGTGATTTTATAAAAACAGCTAGGAAGCACAATTTAGCAGTGGGTTGCAGAGAAAAAGAAATATGCTGGCAAAAAAATCCAATTGAGTGATTAAACAGCTCTTCATTTTCTGGCTTTATTTTTATGCTAACAAATTTGTTCTCTGAAAAGTGTCCACAAAGCCAAGTCTCTGATTAACACCTTTGTAAGGATGGTTTTTCACCTATTACTAAATTAAACTTGCTTCATTGGAAAGGCAGCAAGATGCATCCTCATTTCAATGTCTACTGAAATAATACAGGTTGACACCAGGAAACATTAACGCCACTGCATCCTTGCTGCTTTCTCATGTGGAAGTCTGTTTAATGTGAAAACAAGGTGATATCTAATTAGCACACAGGTAAGGAATTAAGAAAATCTTTATTTAAGGGTGAAAATGTTTCTCACAAAATCGTTGCCCCAATGCATCATTGAAATTCAAGCTGGAAAGATGATTTTAATATATCACTTGTACATTTTGTATTGCTCTTCTGGTGACAATGTAGTTTGTTTTTGTCAATTACCATTTTAATAATAGGGTAAAGAAAATTAAGTGGATTTTTAAAAGAAAACAATACTTTCAATATACTATTAAAACAAATTAAAATGGTAAAAGTTATTGTACTTTAATGAAAAATAAAAGATCAAAAATATCAATCCCAGTTTTGGATTACTTTAATTAACAAAAAAAATGCATATAGCAGAGGATAGTTTTAATCTGCCTACCTCTGATTTATGGGCCCAGCATGCTTCCATTGCAGTACTCTGCTGCACATGTAAGTGCAAGAGATCCTGAAGCACTCACTCATCATGGGAAAGTACCAATGTGTTTCTTCGTTGGTGGATGGAAGAAACATCTTACAAAAACTCTCCAGATTATTGACTTTTTAAAGTTTTTCTAGGAAACGTTTTAGATGAATGCTTATTAGCCTTTGTCAGTATGTACTTTTGCAAAGTGTCTCTGAGGTGCAATCAGTTAGTGTGTACGGCTATAAACTAAAAGGTTGGTGGTTCAATCCCACCCAGGGACGTAATTGACCTTGTTATCAGATTTTGGTGATCTTTAAGTAGACAAGTCAAAATTTCAAACCCCCTCTTATGGTGTAGTGTACCTTGCTTTCTCTGATGTAATCAGAGTTAGATTTGATTCAGTGATTTTATAAAAACAGCTAGGAAGAACAATTTAGCAGTGGGTTGCAGAGAAAAAGAAATATGCTGGCAAAAAAATCCAATTGAGTAATTAAACAGCTCTTAATTTTCTGGCTTTATTTTTATGCTAACAAATTTGTTCTTTGAAAAGTGTCCACAAAGCCAAGTCTCTGATTAACACCTTTGTAGGGATGGTTTTTCACCTATTACTAAATTAAATTTGCTTCATTGGAAAGGCAGCAAGATGCATCCTCATTTCAATGTCTACTGAAATAATACGGGTTGACACAAGGAAACATTAACGCCACTGCATCCTTGCTGCTTTCTCATGTAGAAGTCTGTTTAATGTGAAAACAAGGTGATATCTAATTAGCACACAGGTAAGGAATTAAGAAAATCTTTATTTAAGGGTGAAGATGTTTCTCACAAAATCGTTGCCCCAATGCATCATTGAAATTCAAGCTGGAAAGATGATTTTAATATATCACTTGTACATTTTGTATTGCTCTTCTGGTGACAATGTAGTTTGTTTTTGTCAATTACCATTTTAATAATAGGGTAAAGAAAATTAAGTGGATTTTTAAAAGAAAACAATACTTTCAATATACTATTAAAACAAATTAAAATGGTAAAAGTTATTGTACTTTAATGAAAAATAAAAGAGCAAAAATATCAATCCCAGTTTTGGATTACTTTAATTAACAAAAAAAATGCATATAGCAGAGGATAGTTTTAATCTGCCTACCTCTGGGTTATGGGCCCAGCATGCTTCCATTGCAGTACTCTGCTGCACATGTAAGTGCAAGAGATCCTGAAGCACTCACTCATCATGGGAAAGTACCAATGTGTTTCTTCGTTGGTGGATGGAAGAAACATCTTACAAAAACTCTCCAGATTATTGACTTTTTAAAGTTTTTCTAGGAAACGTTTTAGATGAATGCTTATTAGCCTTTGTCAGTATGTACATTTGCAAAGTGTCTCTGTGGCGCAATCAGTTAGTGTGTACGGCTATAAACCAAAAGGTTGGTGGTTCAATCACACCCAGGGACGTAATTGACCTTGTTATCAGATTTTGGTGATCTTTAAGTAGACAAGTCAAAATTTCAAACCCCCTCTTATGGTGTAGGGTACCTGGCCTTTTCTGATGTAATCAGAGTTAGATTTGATTCAGTGATTTAATAAAAACAGCTAGGAAGCACAATTTAGCAGTGGGTTGCAGAGAAAAAGAAATATGCTGGCAAAAAAAATCCAATTGAGTGATTAAACAGCTCTTCATTTTCTGGCTTTATTTTTATGCTAACAAATTTGTTCTCTGAAAAGTGTCCACAAAGCCAAGTCTCTGATTAACACCTTTGTAGGGATGGTTTTTCACCTATTACTAAATTAAATTTGCTTCATTGGAAAGGCAGCAAGATGCATCCTCATTGCAATGTCTACTGAAATAATACGGGTTGACACAAGGAAACATTAACGCCACTGCATCCTTGCTGCTTTCTCATGTGGAAGTCTGTTTAATGTGAAAACAAGGTGATATCTAATTAGCACACAGGTAAGGAATTAAGAAAATCTTTATTTAAGGGTGAAAATGTTTCTCACAAAATCGTTGCCCCAATGCATCATTGAAATTCAAGCTGAAAAGATGATTTTAATATATCACTTGTACATTTTGTATTGCTCTTCTGATGACAATGTAGTTTGTTTTTGTCAATTACCATTTTAATAATAGGGTAAAGAAAATTAAGTGGATTTTTAAAAGAAAACAATACTTTCAATATACTATTAAAACAAATCAAAATGGTAAAAGTTATTGTACTTTAATGAAAAATAAAAGAGCAAAAATATCAATCCCAGTTTTGGATTACTTTAATTAACAAAAAAAATGCATATAGCAGAGGATAGTTTTAATCTGCCTACCTCTGGGTTATGGGCCCAGCATGCTTCCATTGCAGTACTCTGCTGCACATGTAAGTGCAAGAGATCCTGAAGCACTCACTCATCATGGGAAAGTACCAATGTGTTTCTTCGTTGGTGGATGGAAGAAACATCTTACAAAAACTCTCCAGATTATTGACTTTTTAAAGTTTTTCTAGGAAACGTTTTAGATGAATGCTTATTAGCCTTTGTCAGTATGTACTTTTGCAAAGTGTCTCTGTGGCGCAATCAGTTAGTGTGTACGGCTATAAACCAAAAGGTTGGTGGTTCAATCCTACCCAGGGACGTAATTGACCTTGTTATCAGATTTTGGTGATCTTTAAGTAGACAAGTCAAAATTTCAAACCCCCTCTTATGGTGTAGGGTACCTGGCTTTCTCTGATGTAATCAGAGTTAGATTTGATTCAGTGATTTTATAAAAACAGCTAGGAAGCACAATTTAGCAGTGGGTTGCAGAGAAAAAGAAATATGCTGGCAAAAAAAATCCAATTGAGTGATTAAACAGCTCTTAATTTTCTGGCTTTATTTTTATGCTAACAAATTTGTTCTTTGAAAAGTGTCCACAAAGCCAAGTCTCTGATTAACACCTTTGTAGGGATGGTTTTTAACCTATTACTAAATTAAATTTGCTTCATTGGAAAGGCAGCAAGATGCATCCTCATTTCAATGTCTACTGAAATAATACAGGTTGACACCAGGAAACATTAACGCCACTGCATCCTTGCTGCTTTCTCATGTGGAAGTCTGTTTAATGTGAAAACAAGGTGATATCTAATTAGCACACAGGTAAGGAATTAAGAAAATCTTTATTTAAGGGTGAAAATGTTTCTCACAAAATCGTTGCCCCAATGCATCATTGAAATTCAAGCTGGAAAGATGATTTTAATATATCACTTGTACATTTTGTATTGCTCTTCTGATGACAATGTAGTTTGTTTTTGTCAATTACCATTTTAATAATAGGGTAAAGAAAATTAAGTGGATTTTTAAAAGAAAACAATACTTTCAATATACTATTAAAACAAATTAAAATGGTAAAAGTTATTGTACTTTAATGTACACAGGATCTCACCCTCGCCGTCCGTCCCAGAGCCGCGCCGCCGTCCCCCTCGCAGAGCCGGAAGATAGAAGCCGGGTGAGTATGAGAAGAAAAGAAAGACTTCAGCGGCGGCAGAAGATTTTATGATCTTCACTGAAGTAACGCACAGCACTGCAGCTGTGCGCCATTGCTCCCATACACCTCATATACTCTGGTCACTGTAAGGGTGCAGGGCGCAGGGGGGGCGCCCTGGGCAGCAATATAAACCTCTTTTTGCCAAAAATATAACACATATACAGCTGGGCACTGTATATATGTATGAGCCCCCGCCAATTTTACAGTTTAAGCGGGACAGAAGCCCGCCGCCGAGGGGGCGGGGCTTCTCCCTCAGTACTCACCAGCGCCATTTTTTCTCCACAGTACCGCTGAGGAAGCTCCCCAGACTCTCCCCTGCTGAAACCACGGTAGACAAGAGGGTTGAAAAGAGGGGGGGGGCACATAATTCGGCGCAAATTACATACAGCAGCACCACCACTGAGCAAACATTAAGTTACTGTGTTATTCCTGGGTTATATAGCGCTGGGGTGTGTGCTCATGTGCTGGCATACTCTCTCTCTGTCTCTCCAAAGGGCCTTGTGGGGAAACTGTCTTCAGAAAAAGCATTCCCTGTGTGTGTGGTGTGTCGGTACACGTGTGTCGACATGTCTGAGGAAGAAGGCTATATTAGATAGGAGCGGGAGCAAATTAATGTGGTGTCTCCGCCGACAGCTGATTGGATGGATATGTGGAATGTTTTAAATGCTAGTGTAAACTAGTGATGAGCGGGTTCGGTTTCTCGGAATCCGAACCCGCCGAACTTCAGCTTTTTTTACACGGGGCCGAGCAGGCTCGGATCCTCCCGCCTTGCTCGGTTAACCCGAGCGCGCCCGAACGTCATCATCCCGCTGTCGGATTCTCGCGAGCCTCGGATTCTATCGCGAGACTCGGATTCTATATAAGGAGCCGCACGTCGCCGCCATTTTCTCACGTGCATTGAGATTGATAGGGAGAGGACGTGGCTGGCGTCCTCTCCGTTTATAGAGAAGAGAGTAGAGAGTTAGAGACACTATTTAGTATTTACTAATTTTGGGGAGCATATTAGGACTGGAGTACTACTACTTGCTGATAGTGTGACCAGTGACCATTGACCACCAGTTTAATTAATCCGTTCTCTGCCTGAAAAAAAACGATACACAGTGTGACACAGTCACATACCATATCTGTGCTCAGCCTCAGTGTGCTGCATCATCATATGTAATACAGGTTGAGTATCCCTTATCCAAAATGCTTGGGACCAGAGGTATTTTGGATATCGGATTTTTCCGTATTTTGGAATAATTAGATACCATAATGAGATATCATGGTGATGGGACCTAAATCTAAGCACAGAATGCATTTATGTATCATATACACCTTATACAAACAGCCTGAAGGTAATTTTAGCCAATATTTTTTATAACTTTGTGCATTAAACAAAGTGTGTGTACATACACACAATTCATTTATGTTTCATATACACCTTATATACACAGCCTGAAGGTCATTTAATACAATATTATTAATAACTTTGTGTATTAAACAAAGTTTGTGTACATTGAGCCATCAAAAAACAAAGATTTCACTATCTCAGTCTCACTCAAAAAAGTCCGTATTTCGGAATATTCCGTATTTCGGAATATATGGATATGGGATACTCAACCTGTACTGTATATCTGACTGTGCTGAGTGCTCACTGCTCACACAGCTTAATTGTGGGGGAGACTGGGGAGCAGTTAGAGCAGGAGTACATAAATAATATATTTTAAGTACAGTGCACACTTTTGCTGCCAGAGTGCCACACTGCCAGTGTGACTGACCAGTGACCACACTGACCACCAGTATATTGTGATTGCCTGCTTAGGACGGAGTACTACTTGCTGATAGTGTGACCAGTGACCACCACCAGTTTAATTAATCCGTTCTCTGCCTGAAAAAAAACGATACACAGTGTGACACAGTCACATACCATATCTGTGCTCAGCCCAGTGTGCTGCATCATATGTAATACTGTATATCATTATCTGACTGTGCTGAGTGCTCACTGCTCACATAGCTTAATTGTGGGGGAGACTGGCGAGAAGTTATAGCAGGAGTACATATTTTAAGTACAGTGCACACTTTTGCTGCCAGAGTGCCACTGCCAGTGTGACTGACCAGTGACCACTGACCACCAGTATATTGTGATTGTCTGCTGACCACCAGTATATTGTGATTGTCTGCCTGAAAAAGTTAAACACTCGTCGTGTGGTGTTTTTATAAACGCATTCTGCAGACAGTGTCCAGCAGGTCCGTCATTACATAATATATACCTGTCCGGCTGCAGTACTAGTGTGATATATATATATATATATATATATATATATATATATAAATTTTATCTCATTATCATCCAGTCTATATTAGCAGCAGACACAGTACGGTAGTCCACGGCTGTAGCTACCTCTGTGTCGGCAGTCGCTCGTCCATCCATAATTGTATACCACCTACCCGTGGTTTTTTTTTTCTATCTTCTTGATACTAGTAGCTTACTTTAGGAGTCTGCAGTGCTGACAGACAGTGTCCAGCAGGTCCGTCATTACATAATATATACCTGTCCGGCTGCAGTACTAGTGTGATATATATATATATATATATATATATATTTTAATTTTATCTCATTATCATCCAGTCTATATTAGCAGCAGACACAGTACGGTAGTCCACGGCTGTAGCTACCTCTGTGTCGGCAGTCGCTCGTCCATCCATAATTGTATACCACCTACCCGTGGTTTTTTTTTTTTCTATCTTCTTGATACTAGTAGCTTACTTTAGGAGTCTGCAGTGCTGACAGACAGTGTCCAGCAGGTCCGTCATTACATAATATATACCTGTCCGGCTGCAGTACTAGTCTGATATATATATATATTTTAATTTTATCTCATTATCATCCAGTCTATATTAGCAGCAGACACAGTACGGTAGTCCACGGCTGTAGCTACCTCTGTCGGCAGTCGCTCGTCATCCATAAGTATACTAGTATCCATCCATCTCCATTGTTTACCTGAGGTGCCTTTTAGTTGTGCCTATTAAAATATGGAGAACAAAAATGTTGAGGTTCCAAAAATAGGGAAAGATCAAGATCGACTTCCACCTCGTGCTGAAGCTGCTGCCACTAGTCATGGCCGAGACGATGAAATTCCATCGACGTCGTCTGCCAAGGCCGATGCCCAATGTCATAGTACAGAGCATGTAAAATCCAAAACACCAAATATCAGTAAAAAAAGGACTCAAAAATCTAAAATAAAATTGTCGGAGGAGAAGCGTAAACTTGCCAATATGCCATTTACCACACGGAGTGGCAAGGAACGGCTGAGGCCCTGGCCTATGTTCATGGCTAGTGGTTCAGCTTCACATGAGGATGGAAGCACTCAGCCTCTCGCTAGAAAAATTAAAAGACTCAAGCTGGCAAAAGCACAGCAAAGAACTGTGCGTTCTTCGAAATCCCAAATCCACAAGGAGAGTCCAATTGTGTCGGTTGCGATGCCTGACCTTCCCAACACTGGACGTGAAGAGCATGTGCCTTCCACCATTTGCACGCCCCCTGCAAGTGCTGGAAGGAGCACCCGCAGTCCAGTTCCTGATAGTCAGATTGAAGATGTCAGTGTTGAAGTACACCAGGATGAGGAGGATATGGGTGTTGCTGGCGCTGGGGAGGAAATTGACCAGGAGGATTCTGATGGTGAGGTGGTTTGTTTAAGTCAGGCACCAGGGGAGACACCTGTTGTCCGTGGGAGGAATATGGCCATTGACATGCCTGGTGAAAATACCCAAAAAATCAGCTCTTCGGTGTGGAAGTATTTCAACAGAAATGCGGACAACATTTGTCAAGCCGTGTGTTGCCTTTGTCAAGCTGTAATAAGTAGGGGTAAGGACGTTAACCACCTCGGAACATCCTCCCTTATACGTCACCTGCAGCGCATTCATAATAAGTCAGTGACAAGTTCAAAAACTTTGGGCGACAGCGGAAGCAGTCCACTGACCAGTAAATCCCTTCCTCTTGTAACCAAGCTCACGCAAACCACCCCACCAACTCCCTCAGTGTCAATTTCCTCCTTCCCCAGGAATGCCAATAGTCCTGCAGGCCATGTCACTGGCAATTCTGACGAGTCCTCTCCTGCCTGGGATTCCTCCGATGCATCCTTGCGTGTAACGCCTACTGCTGCTGGCGCTGCTGTTGTTGCTGCTGGGAGTCGATGGTCATCCCAGAGGGGAAGTCGTAAGACCACTTTTACTACTTCCACCAAGCAATTGACTGTCCAACAGTCCTTTGCGAGGAAGATGAAATATCACAGCAGTCATCCTGCTGCAAAGCGGATAACTGAGGCCTTGGCATCCTGGGTGGTGAGAAACGTGGTTCCGGTATACATCATTACTGCAGAGCCAACTAGAGACTTGTTGGAGGTACTGTGTCCCCGGTACCAAATACCATCTAGAGTTATTGATGCGTCTTCATCCGTTGAGAGGGAACATAGGGCAAGAAGGTTGACTTACCTGCGGGAGCTGCCGAGATCAAATTAACTAGGCCGTCGCCAAACAAGGCTTCACCTTCATAGGGAAGAGACTCCCTTTCTTCTTGGAGTCAGCATCAGCATTCCCTTGGTGAATCCACAATGCCCTCCTATCCGAGACTGCCATGAAATTGGCCCGTGAACTCAAGAGTCCTATATCCCTTGCAGTCGTAAGTATGCTGCAGTGTCAACAGGCCAACTAAACCCTCCCCCCTCCTTTTACCCCATCACTTTGTCCAGTCCTTGTGGTCCATACTGTATTGCCATTATTATGCATGTTGCTGTGCTGGCCCTTTTCTGAATGTCCCTGCCACCGCCACCGAAGAGCTGGATAGCCCAGTATGAAAACCACCTGCCGGCCTCACTGACTGTCCGAGTCAAAGGCTCCATTTTTTTTTTAAAGATCCCTCTGCCAAGTTAAGGGGGGCTTAAGGGGGCCCCAGAGATATCAGTGTACTGGGGCCCAAGATTTCTGTTGCTGGCCCTGACCCTCAGGGGCGTATCTACCCCTTGGCCAGGATGTCACTTGCCAGGAGCACCATCCAGGTTTCAGTTGGGGGATTAGAGTTCATACAGTAATTAAATGTTTTCATATTGATAACTACATCTCCCAAGCATATACAGTGTGCTGGGGATGCTAACAAGCTTTATTTAAAAGTTTAAAAAACATTGCTTTTATAATTGCAATGGTTAAAAAGGGAGAGCTATAAATCAATTTATCAGTGAATGATCGCAGTTTGAGCCGTTACATTTTACTGAACCACCTATCCCTCCACACTCACTACCTGTCCTCAGGATACATTTACCATCCTGGCAGACGGTATACCGGCGGTCATTTGACCGATGTTGGAATCCTGACACCACTTGGGAGACTGGTGCCGGCACACAGACAGCCAACATCCCGAAGGTGAGTATTGGAGGGAGGGTTAGGAGTCGGACCAGGGGAGGTGGTGTAAGGGAAGGCACTAGGAGGGGGGGGGGTAGCCCTAGCTGCCACCCCCTGAGGGTTAGCCCTATCCGCCACCCCCCCAGAGGGTTAGTATTAGGATTGGGGATCATGTGACCTCTGGAATCCCGAGCGCCGGATGCCATACCCAACCCCCTTTACTTTTTCAGGCATTTCTATCTCTCCTCTCTCTATGGTGTTCCAATTGCCCACTTTCCCTTGTGCTTTACTCTCTCTCTCTCTCTCTCTCCTTTGTTTAGAGCATCAGTTTCTGTAGTCCACTTATACCCTTATTTTTTCCAGTGTTTCACTAACTCTCTGATGTAATGAGGATGTATGGTCTAGAGGGATCAGTAATGCATAGTACTGTATAGAGGCGTCAGGGATGTAGCGTAGGGAATAGAGGCGTCAGGGATGTAGCGTAGGGAATAGAGGCGTCAGGGATGTGGCGTAGGGAATAGAGGCGTCAGGGATGTGGCGTAGGGAATAGAGGCGTCATGGATGTGGCGTAGGGAATAGAGGCGTCATGGATGTGGCGTAGGGAATAGAGGCGTCATGGATGTGGCGTAGGAAATAGAGGCGTCAGGGATGTGGCGTAGGAAATAGAGGCGTCAGGGATGTGGCGTAGGAAATAGAGGCGTCAGGGATGTGGCGTAGGGAATAGAGGCGTCAGGGATGTGGCGTAGGGAATAGAGGCGTCAGGGATGTGGCGTAGGGAATAGAGGCATCAGGGATGTGGCGTAGGGAATAGAGGTGTCAGGGATGTAGCGTAGGGAATATAGGCATCAGGGATGTACTAGCAGGTATATAGAGGTCAGTGTACTGTAAAGAGTGGTCAGTAATGCAGTGATGGTTATAGAAAGGTCAGTGATGTAGTGTAGGGTATAGAGGGGTCAGTTATGTAGTGTGGGGTAAAGAGGGGTCAGTAAAGATACTAAGCTGAAGTACTTAGAACACTTCTTGAATTAAGACACAACCTGCAAGAAAAAGTATGCAATATGGGTGAAAAGGCAAATGTCAGAGGTCTGATACAAGTGACCAGCTCCATACCTTGCACCACATAGCGTTATGTTAAACTGGGATATGTTCTTTTTTGGTGTGTGTGTGTGTGTGTGTGTGTGTGTGTGTGGGGGGGTGTGTGTGTGTGTGTGTGTGGGGGGGTGTGTGGGTGCCAAAGGCTGCATGCCTTATTGCTCCTCCCCCATCCGGCTCCCAAGCACCTCTGCTGCCCAGTGATCCAGGAGCCTGCTGCTAGGAAGAAGTGGCCGAGCTTCAGCAAGCGAGTCTGGAAACTGGCGGAGGAAGTCATGATAACCAGATAATGGGGAGTGGAGAGCCAGTTCCAAGGTAATACTTTATACAGCTGGTTGAGATCCTGGTCGGTGGATATGGATTCCAAGAAAACCCTGGAGGTGCTTCCTTTCAAGGGAGACACTCTCTTTGGAGAAGACCTCAATAAGATTGTAGCTGATCTGGCTACTGCTAAAACAACTTGCCTACCTAGTATGACTCCTACCACGCAGAAGGCTAAAAGTACTTTTCCTTGGCCCTTTCATCGTCCAGGTAAAGCGTACCCAAGGTCAGGCATACCCAAAGCAAGCTCATGCTTCCAGACCTGCCAAGCCCAGACTGAAGCAAGCCTGGGCTGCCCGTCAGCCTGCTTCCAAAACGGACAAGCCTGCCGCATGACGGGGCGGGCCTCCCTCTGGGGGATCCCAGGGTGGGGGGCCCGACTTCTAGGTTTGGCATAGAAAGGTATAATTCTAAGATAGAGAATTCTATTTGGAGCTCACCTTGTACTTTGTGAAGAAATAATCAGCATTGTGGCTGAGCAGATACATGTAGTGTGTGGCTGCAAACTGCATGGATCTGCTGCGTTGCAATGCTGGTACTTTTTTTTTTCAAAGTACCAATAGCTTCATATAATGTTAACAAATTTTATGCAGGATCAAATAGCTCAATGGGTAGGGTGTTTGATTAGAATTCAACAGGTTATAGGTTTGAAACCTGGGTATTGTAGTTTGAGATGTGTTATTTAATAAAGCATGTTATTCTGACTGCCGGCATCCTATCACCTGGGATATCATACTAAATAAATGGAGTTGATCAATTTATTTTTTTTTTTTATTAAACTAGGGACAATTTCCAGATACTTTTATTTATAACTGAGATTGCCCCCTGGAACTTCACATCAGTTGACAACTATGCATGAGTGGGCAGTGCTTGCCCTGGATCTGCCCACCCATTTGTGTGCCATCATAAAAGAAAGCATAACTGACAGTTATCCTGGGCGTACACTACACAATTATCTGTCAGGCTATCTATCCAGTCTGGATGGATGGAATAAAAATCTGGTAATGTATAGGAGCAAATGTCGATTAACCATTTGCTCCCAAACGCTAGAAAAGTGGTCAAAAATGGTCATTACACAAATTGGTTAAACCCAAAATTTAACCAATTTGTTTAGGGGACCATTTTTGTCCATTTTCTAGTGTTTGAGAGTAAATCGTTGATGGTCATTTGCTCACATAGATAACCGGATTTCTATTCCAATCAGCCAGTGTTGGAGAGATGGTCTGCCAGATTACATAATGCATACCAGAGCCATAACTAGACTTTTTAGTGCCCTGTGACAAAGAATTATATGCCCCCCCCCCCCACACTATTTTTGCAATATGGACAAAAGGCGCATGCCTCGTGGGGAAGGGGCATAACAAGATTGGTCTCAGAGAAAGCACATGAGATATGAAGATATATCTAGTATACTTGACACTCAATGGTTTGTGGTATTGCCGGGGGGCCCTCCTTAAATGCATATACAGTCACACATGGCTTGCTTGTGCAAATGGCATATCAGCAGTCAGCACTAACTGGTGACATGCCATTTGTACAAGTAAGCCATGTGTGACTAATATATAAACACACTTTATTAAATAACACCTCAAACTACCATACCCAGGATTCAAACCTATAACCTGTTGAATTCTAATCAAACACCCTACCCATTGAGCTACTTGATCCTGCATAAAAATTGTGAACATTATATGAAGCTATTGGTAATTTGCAAAAAAATATTATTAGCATTGCAACTCAGCAGATCAATGCAGTGTGCAGCCACACACTCCATATATCTGCTCAGCCACAATGCTGATTATTTCTTCACAAAGTACAAGGTGAGCTCCAAATAGAATTCTCTAGCTTAGATTATACCTTTCTATGCAAGGGTAAATAGCTCAATTGTTTGACTGCAATGCCACAGGAAATGGTTTGGATCCAAGACAGTGTGACTGAATAATAAAGAAACCTTAAGATGAGTTCATGAATGTTGTATAAGTATTAGTGAGAGAAGGGGTCAGGAGCATGCTAGGCTGCAAAAAATAAGGTAGGCTGCAAGTGAAAGTAATGATCTCCTATATATTTTCCCAGATCTGTCACTCTGTGTGGCTAACTCTGGGGGAAGTCACAGCAATGGGCGGAGACGGCATCTGCAGGACGATACACCAGTGCCAGCAGCAGACCGTAACAAAGTGACAGATTAGGGAGAATATATAGGAGGTAGGGAGGTGGCCATGGTACATGGCTGACCAAGGGACACTAGCTCATGTACCCCTTTACCACTGAGGCTAGCCACCAAGGATGGACCTGTCACCAGTGCACATGCAATAACCTCTTCTGCTGCCCTCTTTGCAACTCAGATTGCCCAGTGCTCCCCTTCGCTAACAGTCCACAAAGTTTCCCCATTTCACGATCTGCCTCCTCACCGCCACTTTCATCTCTACAGCACACGCGCATATCATACAAGATCCCATCATGCGTACGTAGGTCTGAAATGCCAGAGGGAGGTTGGGGGGAGATTGGCATGCGCCAGCAACACCACACAGCTCACTGTGACCACAGTGGAGAGGCGCTGCAACAGGACAATACACCAACCTCGGAGCAAGGAACTGCGTCGGTCAGGAGGAGAACTATTTCAATAGCATAAAAAGGTTAGTGCGTCCCACCCTATGGACACCAGACTCATCAAGTCACTGTTGCCAGAGTCTCATACAATGACTCTGAACCTCTAAGCACACTATTTGACTGTCCACACCCTGCTGTGCCTATTACCCATCTCCTCCACCACCCTCAACACTGACCCACACATCATTCACCCACAAAGATACAATAAAGGTAGTTTGGATAAATTAGCTAAATGAAATGGATTTAACCAATTTATCTAAATGACCATTTTTGGATGTTTTCCAGTGTTTGTGAGCAAATGGTCAATTGTCATTTGCTGCCACATATTAGCATAATTTTGTTTCAACTAGAAAAAAAAAATTGGACAGATAATCTAAGTGTGGATCCAGTTTAAAGGTCCGTATTCACGGCCCGATTTTGGGGAGAGATGTGTGCTGAGCGAACTGCTCAGCACACATCTCTCCCCCCGCTCAGCACAGCGTGATGTGTGCTGAGCGTACGGGGGTGGGGGGGGGGCGCTCATTTCACCCACTGTGTAGGGCATTCTGTGTGTATCCAGCTTAACAGGTGTGAGCATCATACAACTACTGACTTGCGAGTAACTATACAGCAGCTCCATACCTTGTGACTTGAAGAAACACCAGTTAACCCCGGGAATGCTGCAGTCAAAGCAACAATTCCTCTTCTTACATTCCGCTGCACTTATTGTGGGGTAGCCGCAATCCCTTCTGCTGTACGGTTCCACATTACATTGTTTCTTGTCACTTCCTGTTGATGCAGTAAGGAAACATCCAGGAATTACAGCAACTTAGTTTTTTTTTTTTTTTTAACTGGTGCAATTTAGCTAAAACAGCTAACAGGAAATTTCCACTTAAATGGTATTTTCTAATCTTATCTGACCATGACTAAGAATAAAGGATACACAAGATAAACTCTTATAGCTATGGACCTTATCCATGTTTAAGCTCCATCAAATCTGTAATCAATAGCACTACATGCTCCCACTCTACCACTGTACTGTATACTCTACCTGTGTTTTTAAGGTAAAAACACCATTTAACCCCAGTGACACTTGAATTAAAGCAGCAGCCTCTATAATAGCATTGTTTAGCATTAATCACAGGAAATCTGCAATCTTCACGCTCTTTGATAGCCATGCTACATTGCTGTTTACTTGGATGGAGCAGAGAGCACAACATCAGGACATAGGAAATATTACAATGCATGATAAGAAAGGTGTGAGCTCTACAGCAAGGCCTCTAACCCTTTGCCAGTGCAAAATACATAGGGCTTAACTCAGATCTGATCACAGCAGCAAATTTATTAGCTAAAACCATGTACACTGCAGGGGGGGGGGGTGTATAATATGTGCAGAGAGAGTTAGATTTTGGTGCGGTGTGTTCAAACTGAAATCTAAATTGCAGTGTAAAATCAAAATAGCCAGTATTTACCCTGCACACAAACAATATAACCCACCTAAATCTCTCTGCAAATGTTATATCTGCCCCCCCCCCCCATCCCTGCAGTGCACATGGTTTTGCCCACTAGCTAACAAATTTGCTGCATCTGGGAATTACAGCATCTTAATATTTCTTTTTACAGAAGGTTCAGCAAATTAAATTATTTAGTGAAATACTGTAATCATAACAGTTACAGGGATATTGTAGGTAGATTTATTGTCAGTGGATAAATGTAAAAATTAAACCCTTAGGCATAGTTCCCAAATGCTGTCATTGCAATCCAGATTTTAAGGATATCATGCTTGAGCACAGGTGACTTAATTAGAACTTCGGTCAATGTGAATTAACCATTGGACTCAACCATGGTTATCCTTAAAACCCAGGGGTCTATTTAAGATCGATCTTAATCGATGTTGGGCTTCCAGGTTGAAAAAAAAACACACATTTACTAACATTTTAAAATTTATATAAAAAATCATCTGTTCGTAAATGCAGTGCACATGGTTTTGCCCAACTGCTAACAAAAATCCTGCTGCGATCAACTCAGAATTACCCCCCATGGCCCTCATTCCGAGTTGTTCGCTCGCAAGCTGCTTTTAGCAGCATTGCACACGCTAAGCCGCCGCCTACTGGGAGTGAATCTTAGCATCTTAAAATTGCGAACGAAAGATTTGCAATATTGCGATAAGACATCTCTGTGCAGTTTCTGAGTAGCTCGAGACTTACTCTGCCAGTGCGATCAGTTCAGTGCTTGTCGTTCCTGGTTTGACGTCACAAACACACCCAGCGTTCGCCCAGACACTCCTCCGTTTCTCCAGCCATTACCGCGTTTTTCCCAGAAACGGTAGCATTTTTTCCCACACGCCCCTAAAACGGTCTGTTTCCGCCCAGAAACACCCACTTCCTGTCAATCACATTACGATCACCAGAACGATGAAAAAACCGTGAGTAATATTCCTAACTGCATAGCAAATTTACTTGGCGCAGTCGCAGTGCGAACATTGCGCATGCGCATTAAGCTGAAAATCGCTGCGATGCGAAGAAAATTACCGAGCGAACAACTCGGAATGACCACCTATGTGCACTGCAGGGAAGGCAGATTTAACATGTGCAGAGAGAGTTAGATTTGGGTGTGGTCTGTTCAATCTGCAATCTAATTTGCAGTGTAAAAATAAAGCAGTCAGTATTTACCCTGCACAGAAACAAAATAACTCACCCAAATCTAACTCTTTCTGCACATGTTATATCTGCCTCCCCTGCAGTACACATGGTTTTGCCCAACTGCTAACAAAATTCCTGCTGCGATCAACTTGGAATTACCCCCATCGAATTACCCCCATTTTCACACTGCTCGTGTATATAAGACATAGGGCCTAATTCAGTTTGGATCGTAATACGCGTTCCAACCGCAAAAACTATGAAGAGGATGGGGGCATATACGCAGGGTCCATCCTGTGCGTGTGCCTACATTTTCTCCGGGTGCCCCGCAGAAAATGCGAATGCCTCTGCCTGTCAATCAGTAGAGGGCGTACCTTCGCAGGTATATCGCGATCATGAGCCATGTCTCCCATTTTTGTCATTATAGGTGATCTGTGAGCTGCTGGCCATGCCCCAGCCCCTCTGTCTCCCGTGAATAGACATTGAGGCTTATTCAGACCAGATCGCTTCAATTTATTTTCACCCAGCGGGCAATCAGGTCTGCACATGCGTATGCGCCACAATGCGTAAGTGCGACGGTCCGGAGATCACAAGAAGATTGACAAGAAGAGGGTGTTTGTGTGGGTGGCAACTGAATGTTTCTAGGGAGTGTCCGGAAAAACCCTGGAGGGACCGGGCGTTTTGTGGGAGGATTTGTGACGTCACCTCAATGGCTGAGTAAGTGCTGAGCTGTGCAGCTCTTGTGCACATGTGATCACACACCTGCACAGCAAATTTTCCCTTCCGCTGTAGGCGGCAACTACCTGATTACAGGGATGCAAAAAACACACCCTAGCGATCAGGTCTGAATTACCCACAATGTGCATATTTGCAGAGCAACAAGCTACAGGGAGCCATCCCCCCCCCCCCCGTTCCCCATGACTATGGGACACTGCGGCCCCCACAGGGGGGGGGGGGTTGTTTGGGTTAGCTGGACATTCCCAAAAAAAGTGACTGTCCTGCAAAAATTGGTATAGTTGGGAGGTATGTTCAAATACATTTATTGTTTTGCATGCAGGGTAAATACTGGCTTCTTTGACATTTAGCCACAAATGCTGCACAGCTGAATTACAGTATTACACTGCAATTAACAGTTATGCTAGGACATTCCCCCTCCCAAATCTACCTCTCTCTGCATGTTACATCTGTCCCACAGTGGCGTGCGGTGAGGTCAGTGGCTAGTGAGGCACTACAGCCATAATTTCCGCCGAATCCTGCCGATGACCCTTAGCCAATGCCCGCTACTGCCTCTGAGCCGATACCCGCTGCCACCGCCAATGGCTTACAAACTCTCCCACAATCAACTGACCCAGCCCTCCACCACTAATTTCTATCTCAGTCCGATGCCGCCAATGCCCGCTGCCTGCCTGCTCATTGTTCTTGTTATATATTATACATTTTTAAAGAGAAAAAAAATGAGTGTTTGGGACTGGGAAGGGTGAGGGAGGAGGACATGAATGCAATTTTGTTGTCCAGGGCTTCCATTAACTTAAAGGAGAAGGGTCTGAATGGGTTAAAAAAAATGCGTGAGGTCCCCCCTCCTTAGTATAACCAGCCTCGGGCTCTTTGAGCCGGTCCTGGTTATTTAAATACTGGGGGGAAAATTGGACAGGGGTTCCCCGTATTTAGACAACCAGCACCGGGCTCTTAGAACGGTCCAGGTTCCAAAAATACGTGGGACAAAAGATGTAGGGGTCCCCCATATTTTTAAAACCAGCACCGGGCTCCACTAGCCAGAGAGATAATGCCACAGCCGGGGGACACTTTTATGTAGGTCCCTGCGGCCCTGGCATTACCCCTCCAACTAGTCACCCCTGGCCGGGGTTCCCTGGAGGAGTGGGGACCCCTTAAATCAAGAGGTTCCTCCCCTCGAGGCACCCAAGGGCCAGAGGTAAAGCCCGAGGCTGTCCCCAGCACCCCTGGGTGGTGGGTGCCGGGCTGATAGCCATGTGTGTAAAAAAATAATATTGTTTTTTGTTGTTGTGGAACTACAAGGCCCAGCAAGCCTCCCCCGCTTGCTGGTACTTGGAGAACCTCAAGTACCAGCAGGCGGGGAAATAACGGGCTTGCTGGTACCTGTAGTTCTACAACAACAAAAAATACCCAAATAAAAACACAAACACACACAGCGTGACAGTAAAATTATTGAGACAGGCTGTAGCATGTGGGTGCATGTAACCCTATAAAAGTGATGGATTGGGTGACTATTACAATACCCACTGTTGCTGTCTGAAAAATTATGGATTTATAGATTGCTCTGCCGAGACATGTTTTTTTTCTAAAATGCACCACAGGTATGGATGGATAGTATACTTGACGACACAGAGGTAGGTAGAGCAGTGGCCTACTGTACCGTACTGCTATATATTATATTATTTATTATTATTATTATCCTTTATTTATATGGCGCCACAAGGGTTCCGCAGTGCCCAATTACAGAGTACATAAACAAATAATCAAACAGGAAAACAGCAACTTACAGTTGACGACAATATAGGACAAGTACAGGGTAAATAAACATAGCTACATCAGCAGATGACACTGGAATAAGTATCAGGTGGCAGAAGACTGCTGGATTTGGTGCAGCTGAAGATTATTAAAGTAAGAAAAGAGTAAGCACATGAGGGAAGAGGGCCCTGCTCGTGAGAGCTTACATTCTAAAAGGGAGGGGTAGACAGACAGGGGTGAGACAGATGGGGTACATAGAGAGCGTGGAACAGAGGTTTAGGATGAGATTTGTCTGGGTTTGGTGAAGAAGTGGGTTTTGAGAGCCCGTTTGAAGTTTTGTAGAGAGGTGGAGAGTCTGAGGGGGAGAGGTAGGGAATTCCAGAGAAGTGGTGCAGCACGTGAAAAATCTTGGAGGTAGGAGTGGGAGGAAGTAATCCGTAGGCAGGAGTCGGTGTGCATTAGCAGAGCGAAGAGGACGGGTGGGAGTGTAAAGCGAGATAAGATCAGAGATGTAGATGGGAGAGGAGTGGGTGAAGGCTTTGTAAGCAAGTGTGAGAAGCTTGAAATGGATTCTGAAAGGGAAGGGGAGCCAGTGAAGGACTAGTAAGAGAGGAGAGGTGGACGTAGTGCGTTTGGTGAGGAAAATGAGCCGGGAAGCAGCATTGAGGATAGATTGGAGTGGAGAGAGGTATTTGTCAGGAATGCCAGTCAGGAAGAGATTACAGCAGTCCAGTCTGGAGATGACCAGTGAGTGGATAAGAGTCTTAGTAGCATCCTGGGTCAGAAAGGGTCTGATCCTGGAAATATTTTTTAGATGAAAACGGCAGGTTTGTGAGAGGTGCTGAATGTGTGGTTTGAAGGAGAGGGAGGAGTCAAGGATTACTCCAAGACAGCGCACTTGGGGGGTAGAGGAGATAGTAGTGCCATCAATAGATAATGAGATTGTAGGAGGTGAGGTTATGCGGGAGGGAGGGAAGATGATCAGCTCGGTCTTAGACATGTTAAGTTTAAGAAAGAGCTGGGACATCCAGGAAGAGATAGCAGAGAGACAGTTGGAGATACGAGTGAGGAGAGTAGGGGAGAGGTCTGGAGAGGAAAGATAGATTTGAGTGTCATCAGCATAGAGATGATATTGGAAACCAAAAGAACTAATGAGCTTACTTAGTGAGGACGTATAGAGAGAGAAGAGAAGAGGACCAAGGACAGAACCTTGGGGTACCCCTACAGTTAGTGGTAGTGAGGGGGAGGTGGAGTCATGAGAGGAGACAGAGAATGAACGGTATGAAAGGTAGGACGACAACCAAGAGAGGGCTGTGTTACGCAGACCAATGGAGTGAAGGATTTGCAGTAGGAGAGGATGGTCCACAGTGTCAAAAGCAGCAGAGAGATCAAGTAGAATAAGTAGAGAGTAGTGTCCCTTAGATTTAGCAGCATGGAGGTCATTGCATACTTTTGTAAGGGCAGTTTCAGTGGAGTGGAGAGGACGGAAGCAAGACTGGAATGGGTCAAGCAGTGAGTGTGAGGAAAGAAAGGAAGTAAGGCGGTTGTAGACAATACGCTCAAGGAGTTTGGAGGCAAAAGGGAGGAGAGAGATGGGTCGGTAGTTGGAGAGAGTGTTTGGATCAAGGGTAGGTTTTTTAAGAATAGGAGAGATGAGAGCGTGCTTGAAGGCAGAGGGGACAGTGCCTGATGAGAGGGAGAGATTGAGAAGGTGGGAAAGATGGGAAAAAGCAGAAGAAGAGAGGTGGCAAAGGAGGCAGGAGGGGATTGGGTCAAGTGGGGAGGTGGTGAGGGGACAGGAACGAATGAGGGCCATGACTTCCTCTCCAGATGCATGGGAGAAAGATGACAGAGTTGGTGCGAGGGATGGGGAGGGTTCGTAAGGGTTGCGAGAAGGCTGGTTACTGATAGTCTGGTGTGATGTGATGTCCTGACGTATGGAGTCAATTTTGGATGTGAAGTAAGTGGCAAAGTCAAGAGCAGAGAGTGAGGAAGGGAGATGAGGTGGAGGTGGGCAGAGGAGTGAGTTGAGAGTGGCAAAGAGGCGCCGGGGGTTGGAAGACTGGGAGGAGATGAGGTTCTTGAAGTATGACTGTTTAGCAAGAGAAAGGGCAGCACTGAAGGATGAGAGCATAAGTTTGAAATGGAGGAAGTCTGCCTTAGAGCGTGATTTCCTCCAGTGTCGCTCAGCCGTACGTGAGCATTTTTGCAGATATCTGGTGCATTTGGTGTGCCAGGGTTGAGGTGTTAATTAGAGATGAGCGGGTTCGGTTTCTCTGAATCCGAACCCGCACGAACTTCATGTTTTTTTCACGGGTCCGAGCAGACTCGGATCCTCCCGCCTTGCTCGGTTAACCCGAGCGCGCCCGAACGTCATCATGACGCTGTCGGATTCTCGCGAGACTCGGATTCTATATAAGGAGCCGCGCGTCGCCGCCATTTTCACACGTGCATTGAGATTGATAGGGAGAGGACGTGGCTGGCGTCCTCTCCATTTAGATTAGGGTTGAGAGAGAGAGAGATTGACCTGAGGCTGTGATACTGTAGAAGAGAGTGCAGAGTTTAGTGACTGACGACCACAGTGACCACCAGACAGTGCAGTTGTTTGTTTTATTTAATATATCCGTTCTCTGCCTGAAAAAAACGATACACACAGTGACTCAGTCACATACCATATCTGTGTGCACTGCTCAGCCCAGTGTGCTGCATCAATGTATATATATATCTGACTGTGCTCAGCTCACACAGCTTATAATTGTGGGGGAGACTGGGGAGCACTGCAGTGCCAGTTATAGGTTATAGCAGGAGCCAGGAGTACATAATATTATATTAAAATTAAACAGTGCACACTTTTGCTGCAGGAGTGCCACTGCCAGTGTGACTAGTGACCAGTGACCTGACCACCAGTATATATAATATTAGTAGTATACTATCTCTTTATCAACCAGTCTATATTAGCAGCAGACACAGTACAGTGCGGTAGTTCACGGCTGTGGCTACCTCTGTGTCGGCACTCGGCAGCCCGTCCATAATTGTATATACCACCTAACCGTGGTTTTTTTTTCTTTCTTTATAGTCATGCTAGTTACGAGTATACTATCTCTTTATCAACCAGTCTATATTAGCAGCAGACACAGTACAGTGCGGTAGTTCACGGCTGTGGCTACCTCTGTGTCGGCACTCGGCAGCCCGTCCATAATTGTATATACCACCTAACCGTGGTTTTTTTTTCTTTCTTTATACATACATACTAGTTACGAGTATACTATCTCTTTATCAACCAGTCTATATTAGCAGCAGACACAGTACAGTGCGGTAGTTCACGGCTGTGGCTACCTCTGTGTCGGCACTCGGCAGCCCGTCCATAATTGTATATACCACCTAACCGTGGTTTTTTTTTTCTTTCTTTATACATACATACTAGTTACGAGTATACTATCTCTTTATCAACCAGTCTATATATTAGCAGCAGACACAGTACAGTGCGGTAGTTCACGGCTGTGGCTACCTTTGTGTCGGCACTCGGCAGCCCGTCCATAATTGTATATACCACCTAACCGTGGTTTTTTTTTCTTTCTTTATACATACATACTAGTTACGAGTATACTATCTCTTTATCAACCAGTCTATATTAGCAGCAGACACAGTACAGTGCGGTAGTTCACGGCTGTGGCTACCTCTGTGTCGGCACTCGGCAGCCCGTCCATAATTGTATATACCACCTAACCGTGGTTTTTTTTTCTTTCTTTATACATACATACTAGTTACGAGTATACTATCTCTTTATCAACCAGTCTATATATTAGCAGCAGACACAGTACAGTGCGGTAGTTCACGGCTGTGGCTACCTCTGTGTCGTCACTCGGCAGCCCGTCCATAATTGTATATACCACCTAACCGTGTTTTTTTTTTCTTTCTTTATACATACATACTAGTTACGAGTATACTATCTCTTTATCAACCAGTCTATATATTAGCAGCAGACACAGTACAGTGCGGTAGTTCACGGCTGCGGCTACCTCTGTGTCGGCACTCGGCAGCCCGTCCATAATTGTATATACCACCTAACCGTGGTTTTTTTTTCTTTCTTTATACATACATACTAGTTACGAGTATACTATCTCTTTATCAACCAGTCTATATTAGCAGCAGACACAGTACAGTGCGGTAGTTCACGGCTGTGGCTACCTCTGTGTCGGCACTCGGCAGCCCGTCCATAATTGTATATACCACCTAACCGTGGTTTTTTTTTCTTTCTTTATACATACATACTAGTTACGAGTATACTATCTCTTTATCAACCAGTCTATATATTAGCAGCAGACACAGTACAGTGCGGTAGTTCACGGCTGTGGCTACCTCTGTGTCGGCACTCGGCAGCCCGTCCATAATTGTATATACCACCTAACCGTGGTTTTTTTTTCTTTCTTTATACATACATACTAGTTACGAGTATACTATCTCTTTATCAACCAGTCTATATTAGCAGCAGACACAGTACAGTGCGGTAGTTCACGGCTGTGGCTACCTCTGTGTCTGCACTCGGCAGGCAGTCCGTCCATAATTGTATACCACCTAACCGTGGTTTTTTTTTCTTTCTTCTTTATACATACATAGTTACATAGACATCTCTTTATCAACCAGTCTATATTAGCAGCAGACACAGTACAGTACGGTAGTTCACGGCTGTGGCTACCTCTGTGTCTGCACTCGGCAGGCAGTCCATAATTGTATACTAGTATCCATCTCCATTGTTTACCTGAGGTGCCTTTTAGTTGTGCCTATTAAAATATGGAGAACAAAAATGTTGAGGTTCCAAAATTAGGGAAAGATCAAGATCCACTTCCACCTCGTGCTGAAGCTGCTGCCACTAGTCATGGCCGAGACGATGAAATGCCAGCAACGTCGTCTGCCAAGGCCGATGCCCAATGTCATAGTACAGAGCATGTCAAATCCAAAACACCAAATATCAGAAAAAAAAGGACTCCAAAACCTAAAATAAAATTGTCGGAGGAGAAGCGTAAACTTGCCAATATGCCATTTACGACACGGAGTGGCAAGGAACGGCTGAGGCCCTGGCCTATGTTCATGGCTAGTGGTTCAGCTTCACATGAGGATGGAAGCACTCAGCCTCTCGCTAGAAAAATGAAAAGACTCAAGCTGGCAAAAGCAGCACAGCAAAGAACTGTGCATTCTTCGAAATCCCAAATCCACAAGGAGAGTCCAATTGTGTCGGTTGCGATGCCTGACCTTCCCAACACTGGACGTGAAGAGCATGCGCCTTCCACCATTTGCACGCCCCCTGCAAGTGCTGGAAGGAGCACCCGCAGTCCAGTTCCTGATAGTCAGATTGAAGATGTCAGTGTTGAAGTACACCAGGATGAGGAGGATATGGGTGTTGCTGGCACTGGGGAGGAAATTGACCAGGAGGATTCTGATGGTGAGGTGGTTTTTTTAAGTCAGGCACCCGGGGAGACACCTGTTGTCCGTGGGAGGAATATGGCCGTTGACATGCCAGGTGAAAATACCAAAAAAATCAGCTCTTCGGTGTGGAGGTATTTCACCAGAAATGCGGACAACAGGTGTCAAGCCGTGTGTTCCCTTTGTCAAGCTGTAATAAGTAGGGGTAAGGACGTTAACCACCTCGGAACATCCTCCCTTATACGTCACCTGCAGCGCATTCATAATAAGTCAGTGACAAGTTCAAAAACTTTGGGTGACAGCGGAAGCAGTCCACTGACCAGTAAATCCCTTCCTCTTGTAACCAAGCTCATGCAAACCACCCCACCAACTCCCTCAGTGTCAATTTCCTCCTTCCCCAGGAATGCCAATAGTCCTGCAGGCCATGTCACTGGCAATTCTGACGATTCCTCTCCTGCCTGGGATTCCTCCGATGCATCCTTGCGTGTAACGCCTACTGCTGCTGGCGCTGCTGTTGTTGCTGCTGGGAGTCGATGGTCATCCCAGAGGGGAAGTCGTAAGCCCACTTGTACTACTTCCAGTAAGCAATTGACTGTTCAACAGTCCTTTGCGAGGAAGATGAAATATCACAGCAGTCATCCTGCTGCAAAGCGGATAACTGAGGCCTTGACAACTATGTTGGTGTTAGACGTGCGTCCGGTATCCGCCGTTAGTTCACAGGGAACTAGACAATTTATTGAGGCAGTGTGCCCCCGTTACCAAATACCATCTAGGTTCCACTTCTCTAGGCAGGCGATACCGAGAATGTACACGGACGTCAGAAAAAGACTCACCAGTGTCCTAAAAAATGCAGTTGTACCCAATGTCCACTTAACCACGGACATGTGGACAAGTGGAGCAGGGCAGGGTCAGGACTATATGACTGTGACAGCCCACTGGGTAGATGTATGGACTCCCGCCGCAAGAACAGCAGCGGCGGCACCAGTAGCAGCATCTCGCAAACGCCAACTCTTTCCTAGGCAGGCTACGCTTTGTATCACCGCTTTCCAGAATACGCACACAGCTGAAAACCTCTTACGGCAACTGAGGAAGATCATCGCGGAATGGCTTACCCCAATTGGACTCTCCTGTGGATTTGTGGCATCGGACAACGCCAGCAATATTGTGTGTGCATTAAATATGGGCAAATTCCAGCACGTCCCATGTTTTGCACATACCTTGAATTTGGTGGTGCAGAATTTTTTAAAAAACGACAGGGGCGTGCAAGAGATGCTGTCGGTGGCCAGAAGAATTGCGGGACACTTTCGGCGTACAGGCACTACGTACAGAAGACTGGAGCACCACCACAAACTACTGAACCTGCCCTGCCATCATCTGAAGCAAGAAGTGGTAACGAGGTGGAATTCAACCCTCTATATGCTTCAGAGGTTGGAGGAGCAGCAAAAGGCCATTCAAGCCTATACAATTGAGCACGATATAGTAGGTGGAATGCACCTGTCTCAGGCGCAGTGGAGAATGATTTCAACGTTGTGCAAGGTTCTGATGCCCTTTGAACTTGCCACACGTGAAGTCAGTTCAGACACTGCCAGCCTGAGTCAGGTCATTCCCCTCATCAGGCTTTTGCAGAAGAAGCTGGAGACATTGAAGGAGGAGCTAACACGGAGCGATTCCGCTAGGCATGTGGGACTTGTGGATGGAGCCCTTAATTCGCTTAACAAGGATTCACGGGTGGTCAATCTGTTGAAATCAGAGCACTACATTTTGGCCACCGTGCTCGATCCTAGATTTAAAGCCTACCTTGGATCTCTCTTTCCGGCAGACACAAGTCTGCTGGGGTTGAAAGACCTGCTGGTGACAAAATTGTCAAGTCAAGCGGAACGCGACCTGTCAACATCTCCTCCTTCACATTCTCCCGCAACTGGGGGTGCGAGGAAAAGGCTCAGAATTCCGAGCCCACCCGCTGGCGGTGATGCAGGGCAGTCTGGAGCGACTGCTGATGCTGACATCTGGTCCGGACTGAAGGACCTGACAACGATTACGGACATGTCGTCTACTGTCACTGCATATGATTCTCTCAACATTGATAGAATGGTGGAGGATTATATGAGTGACCGCATCCAAGTAGGCACGTCACACAGTCCGTACTTATACTGGCAGGAAAAAGAGGCAATTTGGAGGCCCTTGCACAAACTGGCTTTATTCTACCTAAGTTGCCCTCCCACAAGTGTGTACTCCGCCGCTCACCTTGTCAGCAATCGGCGTACGAGGTTACATCCAGAAAATGTGGAGAAGATGATGTTCATTAAAATGAATTATAATCAATTCCTCCGCGGAGACATTGACCAGCAGCAATTGCCTCCACAAAGTACACAGGGAGCTGAGATGGTGGATTCCAGTGGGGACGAATTGATAATCTGTGAGGAGGGGGATGTACACGGTGATATATCGGAGGGTGATGATGAGGTGGACATCTTGCCTCTGTAGAGCCAGTTTGTGCAAGGAGAGATTAATTGCTTCTTTTTTGGGGGGGGTCCAAACCAACCCGTTATATCAGTCACAGTCGTGTGGCAGACCCTGTCACTGAAATGATGGGTTGGTTAAAGTGTGCATGTCCTGTTTTGTTTATACAACATAAGGGTGGGTGGGAGGGCCCAAGGACAATTCCATCTTGCACCTCTTTTTTCTTTTCTTTTTCTTTGCATCATGTGCTGATTAGGGAGGGTTTTTTGGAAGGGACATCCTGCGTGACACTGCAGTGCCACTCCTAAATGGGCCCGGTGTTTGTGTCGGCCACTAGGGTCGCTAATCTTACTCACACAGTCAGCTACCTCATTGCGCCTCTTTTTTTCTTTGCGTCATGTGCTGTTTGGGGAGGGTTTTTTGGAAGGGACATCCTGCGTGACACTGCAGTGCCACTCCTAGATGGGCCCGGTGTTTGTGTCGGCCACTAGGGTCGCTAATCTTACTCACACAGCTACCTCATTGCGCCTCTTTTTTTCTTTGCGTCATGTGCTGTTTGGGGAGGGTTTTTTGGAAGGGACATCCTGCGTGACACTGCAGTGCCACTCCTAGATGGGCCCGGTGTTTGTGTCGGCCACTAGGGTCGCTAATCTTACTCACACAGCTACCTCATTGCGCCTCTTTTTTTCTTTGCGTCATGTGCTGTTTGGGGAGGGTTTTTTGGAAGGGCCATCCTGCGTGACACTGCAGTGCCACTCCTAGATGGGCCCGGTGTTTGTGTCGGCCACTAGGGTCGCTAATCTTACTCACACAGCTACCTCATTGCGCCTCTTTTTTTCTTTGCGTCATGTGCTGTTTGGGGAGGGTTTTTTGGAAGGGACATCCTGCGTGACACTGCAGTGCCACTCCTAGATGGGCCCGGTGTTTGTGTCGGCCACTAGGGTCGCTTATCTTACTCACACAGCGACCTCGGTGCAAATTTTAGGACTAAAAATAATATTGTGAGGTGTGAGGTATTCAGAATAGACTGAAAATGAGTGTAAATTATGGTTTTTGAGGTTAATAATACTTTGGGATCAAAATGACCCCCAAATTCTATGATTTAAGCTGTTTTTTAGTGTTTTTTGAAAAAAACACCCGAATCCAAAACACACCCGAATCCGACAAAAAAAATTCGGTGTGGTTTTACCAAAACGCGTTCGAACCCAAAACACGGCCGCGGAACCGAACCCAAAACCAAAACACAAAACCCGAAAAATTTCAGGCGCTCATCTCTAGGTTAATTTGTGAGGGTGAATAGTGGTTGGTGGAGCAACAGAGTCAAGAGCAGAAGTAAGGGAAGCATTGTATGTGGAAGTGGCTTGTTCAGGGCATGAGAGAGAGAGAATAGGAGAGAGAAGTGAGTCAAACAGGGAGGAAAGGAATGTGGTGTCAATAGCTTCAATGTTACGCTTAGTGATGGTAGCCTTAGGAGGTAGAGATGGGGAAGTCGAGAGAGATAGGTTGAAGGAGAGCAGGTGGTGGTCAGAGAGGGGAAATGGGGAGTTGGAAAAATCAGAAATATCACAACGGTGAGTGAAGACCAGATCCAGTGAGCTCCCATTCACATGGGAGGGTGAGGAGGTCCACTGGGAGAGACCAAGTGAAGAGGTGAGGTTAAGGAGTTTAGAGGCAGGGGATTGTGTGGGGATGTCAATAGGGATGTTGAAATCGCCTAGGATAATGGTGGGAATGTCAGAAGAGAGGAAGTGAGGAAGCCAGGAAGCAAAGTTGTCGATTAATTTGGAAGCAGTGCCAAGGGGGCGGTAAATGACAGCTACTCTAAGATGGACTGGTTGGAAGAGGCATATGGCGTGGACCTCAAATGTAGAGAATATAAGGGATGGTTCTGGTGGTATGAGTTGGTAGGAGTAACTAGAAGGTAAAAGGACCCCAACACCACCCCCATGGCGACCCCCAGGTCGGGGTGTGTGTGTGAATGTAAGGCCCCCAGCAGAGAGAGCAGCAGCAGAAGTAGTGTCAGAGGGCGTAATCCAAGTTTCAGTAATGGCTAGTAGGTGTAGGGAGTTGGAAATGAAAAGGTCATGAGTGGGGACCAGTTTGTTATAAACAGATCTGGCATTCCAGAGGGCACAGGATAGGGGGTATGAGTTTGTGGGAGAGATGTGAATTAGATTTTCAGGGTTGCTGTAGCGATGAGGTGGGATTAACTTTGAGGGCAGGGATGATGAGAGAGTAGTGATGGTACGGGTGCCTGAGCTAGGAGGGGAAACTGCAGGAGGTGGGCAGGGAGGGAGGTCAGTGTGATGTGGATGGGGGTGTGGGGAGGTGACAGGGAATGGAGAGAGGGAGCAGGGCTGAGTTGTGGGGTAGCAGGACCATGGGGCAGAGGTGAATGAAAGTGGGGTAACAGGAAAGGTGGGGGAAGAAAACAGAGGGATGGAGGGGAGACAGAGGAGGGGAGAGAGGAGGAGGTGGAGGAGACTAGGGGGGAAGGCTAAAGATACATTATTAGGTAGACACTGAGTGATGTGGGGAGTATAAGAAAACCTTGACATAGTGTTAAGTAGGTAAATAGGTTGAGGGAAAGTGGAAGTAGGAGAGGAGACTGTAAGGCAATCCGAGCAGAAGAATTGCAGAAATGCAGGTGAGAAAAGCAGTGTAGGCTCAAGGGGTGTAGATTTAGTATGAAATGAGTCAAAAGCGTAGATAAAGTGGGTGCAGAAAAGTATTTGGAGTGTAAGAAATGAAAGGATTGTGAGAGGTTTAAGAAGCAATGGTAATTATGTTAGATGTTTTAAGTGTTTGCAGGTAAAATTGCATTGGTGCAGCTGTGCTTAAAAAACAAAATTACAATAATACAGATACAGGCATTTGTAGGTGAAATGGATGGTTTATGAAATGTCCAACTAAGGTAGTTCTGTGCTATGTAATCAGATGCAACAATCAGGAGGTGAGTGATCTGAGGAGTAAGTGACTCACATTTGTTATTAGTTCTTCAGTTTTCTTTGTTTTGTTAGATTGGTGTGCTTCTGTTTTCCTTCTTTTTCACTTCGATTGAACGCTGATTGAACACTGCTGTTATGTGTCAATTTTATCACGCTTTGATAAAAATGCACGCTTAGATCAATAAATGCACAGCCAAATGGCTTTGCACAGCCTACACCATTGGACTTAAGTAGAAGACTATCACAAGTGAAACCAATAATTGAAATCTGTAACCACACCCCACCCCCTCAAATGCCAGGCAATAAATTACCGTAAAAACAACAACCAGGCATTCCACAAAGATTAAACTGGGTCTATATCATTCAAAACTTTAAAAAAGTACTTCAAAATCACATACTATGCAATAATGTTTCAATTTGCATAACCCAGCAGAATTAGCTTTGCATATATAGATATAGTGCAGCAGAATATATTGGTGGTTGTAGTCAATTGTAATTACCTGTAGGTGACAAGAAGAGAAGAAACGTCAATTCACAATCAATATCAGCTGAAGATAAATTAACGCTGATTGAACGCTGCTGTTATGTGTCAATTTTATCACGCTTTGATAAAAATGCACGCTTAGATCAATAAATGCACAGCCAAACGGCTTTGCACAGCCTACACCATTGGACTTAAGTAGAAGACTATTACAAGTGAAACCAATAATTTAAATCTGTAACCACACCCCACCCCCTCAAATGCCAGGCAATAAATTACCTTAAAAACAACAACCAGGCATTCCACAAAGATTAAACTGGGTCTATATCATTCAAAACTTTAAAAAAGTACTTCAAAATCACATACTATGCAATAATGTTTCAATTTGCATTACCCAGCAGAATTAGCTTTGCATATATAGATATAGTGCAGCAGAATATATTGGTGGTTGTAGTCAATTGTAATTACTCAGCAGAATTAGCTTTGCATATATAGATATAGTGCAGCAGAATATATTGGTGGTTGTAGTCAATTGTAATTACCCAGCAGAATTAGCTTTGCAAATATAGATATAGTGCAGCAGAATATATTGGTGGTTGTAGTCAGTTGTAATTACCCAGCAGAATTAGCTTTGCATATATATAGTGCAGCAGAATATATTGGTGGTTGTAGTCAATTGTAATTACCCAGCAGCAGCTCTACTGCACTCAACATCACCAGTGCTCACAATATATATAATGCTATATACTATGCCATAGTGGTGCTTACTATATAACACCTCCTACTGCGTTCCCCCTGGCAATGAGCATGACACCCAGAGAGTGAAACCCCTGGCAATGAGCATGACACCCAGCACGTGAAACTCTTGGCATTGAGCAGTTTTTGTAAAAGTAATTAGAAGCTTTACTGTAGGGCATAGTGTATCACAGATATTGTGGTGAGTGACATAATATGTTCCAAAGGGCATTAATGTGTGGGGCTTAACATGGTGGAAATTACTGTACTTTTTTCCCTGTGGTGGCCGAGGTCTGTTGGTGCAGGGTCAAGAACTGGGGTGTAAGGTAGTCTTTGCCTGCAAGGCTACGCCCATTTTATGGAGACCATACCCATTTTTGCGAGGTCACGCCCCCCCATCCCGTCCGGAGCGCTCACGCAAATATAGTTTTTTATATATATATATATATGGGGGAGGGGCACAATTTTTAATGCCAATGGTGGCGGGGGGCACGCATTTGAAGCCAAATTGTTTAGAAACACCCCTGCAAGAAAATATCTGCAAATCCAATGTTACCATAAGTGTGGCATATACCTGCGCTTGCTCGCGGGGTGAGAACATCTCCCTAATTGAATTCAGCGATATGAATAGAGGTTGTGCAGCAGCCACAGAAAGGGTTAATCTCTGCAACTTGTCACGAAATTACATTGTTGCAATTTTAGCTGGGAGCTGCAATAATTACTCTAATACATAACACAGCCAACACTTCTATATTCACACAATATACTGCATGGTGAATATAGAAGTGGTGCTTACTAAACAGCACCTCCTACTGCATTCCACATCACCGCTGGTCACACTCATATCAGGCCCATAATGCTGTATACTATGCCATAGTGGTGCTTACTATATAACACCAGGTGCTGTGCAGTGGTCAAAACACACTAACTGGTCCCATGCTGTTGTTGAACTAAAGGCCTATACACACGATGAGATTCGGTCTTTGCTAATAGGTTTAAAAAGGTTACATAAAAGCTACTTTATGTATTTATTCATTAAAGTTTTTAAGTTGTATTTTACAACCATACAATGATATGATATACAATGTATCGTATAATCATTACATAATGTTGATGGCATTGAATTGTCTCTGCCTTGACTAGTGGCAGCAGCTTCAGCACTAGGTGGAAGTGGATCTTGATCTTTCCCTATTTTCTCTGACGTCCTAAGTGGATGCTGGGGACTCCGTCAGGACCATGGGGAATAGCGGCTCCGCAGGAGACAGGGCACAAAAGTAAAAGCTTTAGGATCAGGTGGTGTGCACTGGCTCCTCCCCCTATGACCCTCCTCCAAGCCTCAGTTAGATTTTTGTGCCCGGCCGAGAAGGGTGCAATCTAGGTGGCTCTCCTAAAGAGCTGCTTAGAGTAAAAGTTTTGTTAGTTTTTTTTATTTTCAGTGAGTCCTGCTGGCAACAGGCTCACTGCATCGAGGGACTTAGGGGAGAGAAGTGAACTCACCTGCATGCAGGATGGATTGGCTTCTTAGGCTACTGGACACCATTAGCTCCAGAGGGAGTCGGAACACAGGTCTCACCCTGGGGTTCGTCCCGGAGCCGCGCCGCCGACCCCCTTGCAGATGCCGAAAAGTGAAGAGGTCCAGAAACCGGCGGCAGAAGACTTTTCAGTCTTCATAAGGTAGCGCACAGCACTGCAGCTGTGCGCCATTGTTGTCAGCACTGAGGGTGCAGGGCGCTGGGGGGGGGCGCCCTGGGCAGCAATGATAGTACCTTATTCTGGCTAAAAATACATCACATATAGCCCCTGGGGGCTATATGGATGTATTTAACCCCTGCCAGGTCTCAGAAAAACGGGAGAAGAAGCCCGCCGAAAAGGGGGCGGGGCCTATTCTCCTCAGCACACAGCGCCATTTTCCCTCACAGAAATGCTGGTGGGAAGGCTCCCAGGCTCTCCCCTGCACTGCACTACAGAAACAGGGTTAAAACAGAGAGGGGGGGCACTTATTTGGCGATATGACTATATATATTAAAATGCTATAAGGGAAAAACACTTATATAAAGGTTGTCCCTGTATAATTATAGCGTTTTTGGTGTGTGCTGGCAAACTCTCCCTCTGTCTCCCCAAAGGGCTAGTGGGGTCCTGTCCTCTATCAGAGCATTCCCTGTGTGTGTGCTGTGTGTCGGTACGTGTGTGTCGACATGTATGAGGACGATGTTGGTGAGGAGGCGGAGCAATTGCCTGTAATGGTGATGTCACTCTCTAGGGAGTCGACACCGGAATGGATGGCTTATTTAAGGAATTACGTGATAATGTCAACACGCTGCAAGGTCGGTTGACGACATGAGACGGCCGGCAAACCAATTAGTACCTGTCCAGGCGTCTCAAACACCGTCAGGGGCGTTAAAACGTCCTTTACCTCAGTCGGTCGACACAGACACAGACACGGACACTGACTCCAGTGTCGACGGTGAAGAAACAAACGTATTTTTCCTTTAGGGCCACACGTTACTTGTTAAGGGCAATGAAGGAGATGTTACATATTTCTGATACTACAAGTACCACAAAAAAGGGTATTATGTGGAGTGTGAAAAAACTACATGTGGTTTTTCCTGAATCAGATAAATTAAATGAAGTGTGTGATGATGCGTGGGTTTCCCCCGATAGAAAATTATTGGCGGTATACCCTTTCCCGCCAGAAGTTATGGCGCGTTGGGAAACACCCCTTAGGGTGGATAAGGCGCTCACACGCTTATCAAAACAAGTGGCGTTACCGTCTCCAGATACGGCCGCCCTCAAGGAGCCAACTGATAGGAGGCTGGAAAATATCCTAAAAAGTATATACACACATACTGGTGTTATACTGCGACCAGCGATCGCCTCAGCCTGGATGGGCAGCGCTGGGGTGGCTTGGTCGGATTCCCTGACTGGAAATATTGATACCCTTGACAGGGACAGTATTTTATTGACTATAGAGCATTTAAAGGATGCATTTCTATATATGCGAGATGCACAGAGGGATAATTGCACTCTGGCATCAAGAGTAAGTGCGATGTCCATATCTGCCAGAAGATGTTTATGGACACGACAGTGGTCAGGTGATGCAGATTCCAAACGGCACATGGAAGTATTGCCGTATAAAGGGGAGGAGTTATTTGGGGTCGGTCCATCGGACCTGGTGGCCACGGCAACAGCTGGAAAATCCACCTTTTTTACCCCAAGTCACATCTCAGCAGAAAAAGACATCGTCTTTTCAGCCTCAGTCCTTTCGTCCCCATAAGGGCAAGCGGGCAAAAGGCCAGTCATATCTGCCCAGGGATAGAGGTAAGGGAAGAAGACTGCAGCAGGCAGCCCATTCCCAGGAACAGAAGCCTTCCACCGCTTCTGCCAAGTCCTCAGCATGACGCTGAGGCCGTACAAACAGGTGCGGTGGGGGGTCGTCTCAAGAGTTTCAACACGCAGTGGGCTCACTCGCAAGTGGACCCCTGGATCCTACAAGTAGTATCCCAGGGGTACAGATTGGAAATTCGAGACGTCTCCCCCTCGCAGGTTCCTGAAGTTTGCTTTACCAACGTCTCCCTCCGACAGGGAGGCAGTATTGGAAACAATTCACAAGCTGTATTCCCAGCAGGTGATAATCAAAGTACCCCTCCTACAACAAGGAAAGGGGTATTATTCCACACTATATTGTGGTACTGAAGCCAGACGGCTCGGTGAGACCTATTCTAAATCTTAAATATTTGAACGCTTACATACAAAGGTTCAAATCAAGATGGAGTCACTCAGAGCAGTGATAGCGAACCAGGAAGAAGGGGACTATATGGTGTCCCTGGACATCAAGGATGCTTACCTCCATGTCCCAATTTGCCCTTCTCACCAAGGGTACCTCAGGTTCGTGGTACAAAACTGTCACTATCAGTTTCAGACGCTGCCGTTTGGATTGTCCACGGCACCCCGGGTCTTTACCAAGGTAATGGCCGAAATGATGATTCTTCTTCAAAGAAAAGGCGTCTTAATTATCCCTTACTTGGACGATCTCCTGATAAGGGCAAGGTCCAGAGAACAGTTGGAGGTCGGAGTAGCACTATCTCAAGTAGTTCTACGACAGCACGGGTGGATTCTAAATATTCCAAAATCGCAGCTGTCTCCGACGACACGTCTGCTGTTCCTAGGGATGATTCTGGACACAGTCCAGAAAAAGGTGTTTCTCCCGGAGGAGAAAGCCAGGGAGTTATCCGAGCTAGTCAGGAACCTCCTAAAACCAGGAAAAGTGTCAGTGCATCATTGCACAAGGGTCCTGGGAAAAATGGTGGCTTCTTACGAAGCGATTCCATTCGGCAGATTTCACGCAAGAACTTTTCAGTGGGATCTGCTGGAAAAATGGTCCGGATCGCATCTTCAGATGCATCAATGGATAACCCTGTCTCCAAGGACAAGGGTGTCTCTTCTGTGGTGGCTGCAGAGTGCTCATCTACTAAAGGGCCACAGATTCGGCATTCAGGACTGGGTCCTGGTGACCACGGATGCCAGCCTGAAAGGCTGGGGAGCAGTCACACAAGGAAAAAATTTCCAGGGAGTGTAATCAAGTCTGGAGACTTCTCTCCACATAAATATACTGGAGCTAAGAGCAATTTACAATGCTCTAAGCTTAGCAAGACCTCTGCTTCAAGGTCAGCCGGTATTGATCCAGTGGGACAACATCACGGCAGTCGCCCACGTAAACAGACAGGGCGGCACAAGAAGCAGGAGGACAATGGCAGAAACTGCAAGGATTCTTCGCTGGGCGGAAAATCATGTGATAGCACTGTCAGCAGTGTTCATTCCGGGAGTGGACAACTGGGAAGCAGATTTCCTCAGCACGACCTCCACCCGGGAGAGTGGGGACTTCATCGGGAAGTCTTCCACATGATTGTGAACCGTTGGGAAAGACCAAAGGTGGACATGATGGCGTCCCGCCTGAACAAAAAACTGGACAGGTATTGCGCCAGGTCAAGAGACCCTCAGGCAATAGCTGTGGACGTTCTGGTAACACCGTGGGTGTACCAGTCGGTGTATGTGTTCCCTCCTCTGCTTCTCATACCTAAGGTACTGAGAATTATAAGACGTAGAGGAGTAAGAACTATACTCGTGGCTCCGGATTGGCCAAGAAGGACTTGGTACCCGGAACTTCAAGAGATGCTCACAGAGGACTCATGGCCTCTGCCGTTAAGAAGGGACTTGCTTCAGCAAGTACCATGTCTGTTCCAAGACTTAACGCGGCTGCGTTTGACGGCATGGCGGTTGAACGCCGGATCCTAAGGGAAAAAGGCATTCCGGAAGAGGTCATTCCTACCCTGGTCAAAGCCAGGAAGGAGGTGACCGCACAACATTATCACCACATGTGGCGAAAATATGTTGCGTGGTGTGAGGCCAGGAAGGCCCCACGAAGAAATTTCAACTCGGTCGATTCCTGCATTTCCTGCAAACAGGAGTGTCTATGGGCCTCAAATTGGGGTCCATTAAGGTTCAAATTTCGGCCCTGTCGATTTTCTTCCAGAAAGAATTGGCTTCAGTTCCTGAAGTCCAGAAGTTTGTCAAGGGAGTACTGCATATACAACCCCCTTTTGTGCCTCCAGTGGCACTGTGGGATCTCAACGTAGTTCTGGGATTCCTCAAATCACATTGGTTTAAACCGCTCAAATCTGTGGATTTGAAATATCTCACATGGAAAGTGACCATGATGTTGGCCCTGGCCTCGGCCAGGCGAGTGTCAGAATTGGCGGCTTTGTCTCACAAAAGCCCATATCTGATTGTCCATTCGGACAGGGCAGAGCTGCGGACTCGTCCCCAGTTTCTCCCTAAGGTGGTGTCAGCGTTTCACCTGAACCAGCTTATTGTGGTACCTGCGGCTACTAGGGACTTGGAGGACTCCAAGTTGCTAGATGTTGTCAGGGCCCTGAAAATATAGGTTTCCAGGACGGCTGGAGTCAGGAAAACTGACTTGCTGTTATTCTGTATGCACCCAACAAACTGGGTGCTCTTGCTTCTAAGCAGACGATTGCTAGTTGGATGTGTAGTACAATTCAGCTTGCACATTCTGTGGCAGGCCTGCCACAGCCAAAATATGTAAATGCCCATTCCACAAGGAAGGTGGGCTCATCTTGGGCGGCTGCCCGAGGGGTCTCGGCTTTACAACTTTGCCGAGCTGCTACTTGGTCAGGGGCACACCCTGGCTGAGGAGGACCTGGAGTTCTCTCACTCGGTGCTGCAGAGTCATCCGCACTCTCCCGCCCGTTTGGGAGCTTTGGTATAATCCCCATGGTCCTGACGGAGTCCCCAGCATCCACTTAGGACGTCAGAGAAAATAAGAATTTACTTACCGATAATTCTATTTCTCGTAGTCCGTAGTGGATGCTGGGCGCCCATCCCAAGTGCGGATTGTCTGCAATACTTGTACATAGTTATTGTTACAAAAATCGAAATTTGAACCTTAATGGACCCTAATTTTAGGCCCATAGACAGTCCTGTTTGCAGGAAATGGAGGAAACGACCCAGTTGAAATTCCTCTGTAGGGGCCTTCTTGGCCTCACACCACGCAACATATTTTCGCCAAATGCGGTGATAATGTTTTGCGGTTACATCCTTCCTGGCTTTGACCAGGGTAGGGATGACTTCATCTGGAATGCCTTTTTCCTTCAGGATCCGGCGTTCAACCGCCATGCCGTCAAACGCAGCCGCGGTAAGTCTTGGAACAGACAAGGCCCCTGTTGGAGCAGGTCCTTTCTTAGAGGTAGAGGCCACGGGTCTTCCGTGAGCATCTCTTGAAGTTCCGGGTACCAAGTCCTTCTTGGCCAATCCGGAACCACGAGTATCGTTCTTACTCCTCTCCTTCTTATGATTCTCAGTACTTTTGGTATGAGAGGCAGAGGAGGGAACACATACACTGACTGGTACACCCACGGTGTCACCAGAGCGTCCACCGCTATTGCCTGAGGGTCCCTTGACCTGGCGCAATATCTGTCTAGTTTTTTGTTTAGACGTGACGCCATCATGTCCACCTTTGGTTTTTCCCAACGGTTTACAATCAGGTGGAAGACTTCTGGGTGAAGTCCCCACTCTCCCGGGTGAAGGTCGTGTCTGCTGAGGAAGTCTGCTTCCCAGTTGTCCACTCCCGGAATGAACACTGCTGACAGAGCTACCACATGATTTTCCGCCCAGCGAAGAATCCTTGCAGCTTCTGCCATTGCCCTCCTGCTTCTCGTGCCGCCCTGTCTGTTTACGTGGGCGACTGACGTGATGTTGTCCGATTGGATCAATACCGCCTGACCCTGAAGAAGGGGTTTCGCTTGACTTAGGGCATTGTAAATGGCCCTTAGTTCCAGAATGTTTATATGAAGAGATGTTTCCATGCTTGACCACAAGCCCTGGAAATTTTTTCCCTGTGTGACTGCCCCCCAGCCTCTCAGGCTGGCGTCCGTGGTCACCAGGACCCAATCCTGAATGCCAAATCTGCGGCCCTCTAGTAGATGAGCACTCTACAGCCACCACAGAAGAGACACCCTTGTCCTTGTCGACAGGGTTATCCGCTGATGCATCTGAAGATGCGATCCGGACCATTTGTCCAGTAGATCCCACTGAAACGTTCTTGCATGGAATCTTCCGAATGGAATCGCTTCGTAAGAAGCCACCATTTTTCCCAGGACCCTCGTGCACTGATGCACTGACACCTGGTCTGGTTTTAGGAGGTTCCTGACTAGCTCGGATAACTCCCTGGCCTTCTCCTCCGGGAGAAACACCTTTTTCTGGACTGTGTCCAGAATCATTCCTAGGAACAGTAGACGTGTCGTTGGAATCAGCTGCGATTTTGGAATATTTAGGATCCACCCGTGCAGACGTAACACTACCTGAGATAGTGCTACTCCGACTTCTAACTGTTCCCTGGACCTTGCCCTTATCAGGAGATCGTCCAAGTAAGGGATAATTAAGATGCCTTTTCTTCGAAGAAGAATCATCATTTCGGCCATTACCTTGGTAAAGACCCGAGGTGCCGTGGACAACCCAAACGGCAGCGTCTGAAACTGATAATGACAGTTTTGTACTACAAACCTGAGGTACCCTTGGTGAGACGGGTAGATTGGGACGTGGAGATAAGCATCCTTGATGTCCAGAGACACCATATAGTCCCCTTCTTCCAGGTTTGCTATCACCGCTCTGAGTGATTCCATCTTGAATTTGAACCTCTTTATGTAAGTGTTCAGGGATTTTAGATTTAAAATTGGTCTCACCGAGCCGTCCGGCTTCGGTACCACAAACAGCGTGGAATAAAACCCCTTTCCCTGTTGTAGGAGGGGTACCTTGATTATCACCTGCTGGGAATACAGCTTGTGAATGGCTTCCAAAACTGCCTCCCTGTCGGAGGGAGACTTTGGTAGAGCAGACTTCAGGAACCGGCGAGGGGTAAACGCCTCGAATTCCAGTTTGTACCCCTGCGATACCACCTGTAGAATCCAGGGGTCCACTTGCGAGTGAGCCCACTGCGCGTTGAAATTCTTGAGACGGGCCCCCACCATGTCTGAGTCTGCTTGTAAAGCCCCAGCGTCATGCTGAAGACTTGGCAGAAGCAGGGGATGGCTTCTGCTCCTGGGAAGCGGCTGCATGGTGCAGTCTTTTTCCCCTTCCTCTGCCCCGGGGCAGGAAGGAATGGCCTTTAGCTCGCTTGTACTTATGGGAACGAAAGGACTGAGTTTGAAAAGACGGTGTCTTTTTCTGCTGATGTGAAGTGACCTGGGGTAAAAAGGTGGATTTTCCAGCCGTTGCCGTGGCCACCAGGTCCGATAGACCAGCCCCAAATAACTCCTCCCCTTTATACGGCAATACTTCCATATGTCGTTTGGAATCCGCATCGCCTGACCACTGTCGCGTCCATAACGCTCTTCTGGCAGAAATGGACATAGCACTTACTCTTGATGCCAGGGTGCAAATATCCCTCTGTGCATCACGCATATATAGTAATGCATCCTTCAAATGCTCTATAGTTAACAGTATATTGTCCCTATCCAGGGTATCAATATTTTCAGTCAGGGAATCCGACCACGCGACGCCAGCACTGCACATCCAGGCTGAAGCGATTGCTGGTCGCAGTATAACACCAGTATGTGTGTATATACTTTTAAGAATATTTTCCAGCCTTCTATCTGCTGGTTCTTTGAGGGTGGCCGTATCAGGAGATGGTAACGCTACTTGTTTAGATAAACGTGTGAGCGCCTTATCTACCCTAGGGGGTGTTTCCCAACGTGTCCTAACCTCTAACGGGAAAGGATATAGTGCCAATAATTTTTTAGAAATTAGCAGTTTTTTGTCGGGGGAAACCCACGCTTTATCACACACCTCATTTAACTCATCTGACTCAGGGAAAACTATTGGTAGTTTTTTCACACCCCACATAATACCCTTCTTTGTGGTACTTGTAGTGTCAGAAATGTTCAATGCTTCCTTCATTGCCGTGATCATGTAACGTGTGGCCCTACTGGACATTACGTTTGTCTCCTCACCGACGACACTAGACTCAGTATCTGTGTCTGGATCTGTGTCGACCCACTGAGGTAACGGGCGTTTTAGGGCCCCTGACGGTGTCTGAGACGCCTGGACAGGCACTAATTGATTTGCCGGCTGTCTCATGTCATCAACCGTTCTTTGCAAAGTGCTGACATTATCACTTAATTCTTTAAATACGATCATCCAGTCAGGTGTCGACTCCCTAGGGGGTGACATCACTAACCCAGGCAATTGCTCCGCCTCCACATCATTTTCCTCCTCATACATGTCGACACACACGTACCGACACAAAGCACACACACCGGGAATGCTCTGATAGAGGACAGGACCCCACAAGCCCTTTGGAGAGACAGAGGGAGAGTCTGCCAGCACACACCAAGCGCTATATATATATACAGGGATAACCTTATATAAGTGTTAATCCCTTATAGCTGCTGTTTATATAGTTTTTAGCTGCCAATAGTGCCCCCCCTTCTCTTTTTTACCCTGATTCAGTAGCAAGTCTGCAGGGGAGAGTCAGGGAGCCGTCCTTCCAGCGGAGCTGTGAGGGAAAATGGCGCTTGTGTGCTGAGGAGATAGGCTCCGCCCCTTCACGACGTCCTTATCTCCCGCTTTTTCTGTAAAAAATGGCAGGGGTTAAAATACATCCATATAGCCCCAGAGCTATATGTGATGTATTCTTTAGCCAATCTAAGGTATATCATGTTATATTGCGTCTCAGGGCGCTCCCCCCCAGCGCCCTGCACCCTCAGTGACCGGAGTGTGAAGTGTGCTGAGAGCAATGGCGCACAGCTGCGGTGCTGTGCGCTACCTTAGTCTGAAGACAGGATCGTCTTCTGCCGCCGATTTCACCGGACCTCTTCGCTCTTCTGGCTCTGTAAGGGGGCCGGCGGCGCGGCTCCGGGACCCATCCAGGCTGAACCTGTGATCGTCCCTCTGGAGCTAATGTCCAGTAGCCTAAGAAACCCGATCCACTCTGCACGCAGGTGAGTCCGTTTCTTCTCCCCTTAGTCCCACGATGCAGTGAGCCTGTTGCCAGCAGGACTCACTGAAAATAAAAAACCTAAAATATACTTTTATTCTAAGCAGCTCAGGAGAGCCACCTAGCCTGCACCCTTCTCGTTCGGGCACAAAAATCTAACTGGGGCTTGGAGGAGGGTCATAGGGGGAGGAGCCAGTGCACACCACCTGATCCTAAAGCTTTTATTCTTGTGCCCTGTCTCCTGCGGAGCCGCTATTCCCCATGGTCCTTACGGAGTCCCAGCATCCACTAGGACGTCAGAGAAAATACCTATTAAAAAGGTACAGTTGGAGGGTATGTCACTGTGACTGGAATGATGACATATGCACAGTGACAGGACACTACCACAGCACCCTACAGCAGCCATATGCGGCACAAGACACTGGAGTATTAGTAATGTACTGTAGTATACTGAGCACCACAAGACAATGAGCAGTGATACGGAGCACTGATGAGATTACTAGAACTGACACAGAGCAGCCAGATGCAGCACTGGACTATTAGTAATGTTCTGTAGTATACTGAGCACCACAATGCAGCACAAAACAATGAGCAGTGATACTGAGCACTGATGAGGATACTAGAACTGACACTGAGCAGCAAGATGCAGTACTGGACTATTAGTAATGTACTCTAGTATACTGAGCACCACAATGCAGCACAAGACAATGAGCAGTGATACTGAGCACTGATGAGGATACTACTGAGAACTGACACTGAGCAGGAGAGACACACTACAATTTCATCTTGCGCCTCTTTTTTTATTTATCTTTGCATCATGTGCTGTTTGGGGCTATTTTTTTAAGTGCCATCCTGTCTGACACTGCAGTGCCACTCCTAGATGGGCCAGGTGTTTGTGCTGCCCACTTGGGTCGCTTAGCTTAGTCATCCAGGGACCTTGGTGCAAATTTTAGGACTAAAAATAATATTGGGAGGTGTGAGGTGTTCAGAATAGACTGGAAAGGAGTAGAAATTGGTTATTGAGCTTAATACTATAGGATCAAAATTACCCCCAAATTCTATGATTTTAGCTGTTTGAGGTTTTAAAAAAAAATCACCCGAATCCAAAACCCGAAAGTGTGGTTTTGCCAAAACGCGTCCGTATCCAAAACACAACTGCGGATCCGAAACCAAAACCAAAACATGAAACACGAAAAATGCCCGCTGCACATCTCTAGTTAGGGGAGAAGCATGTAGCCTTGTAGACTATGCACAGCTATATCTAGAAAAATATACGATCTAATCTTTAACCAACCAATGCAAGAAAGTATTTAATGTGAAAATACGAAACACTAGACTAATTGGAGGTGCGCCCTAAAGCAAATTACAATGTTAGGATTAGGGGGTTCGGAAAGACCTCTAGTGTATACACTACTATATACATTTTAAGATAGGAAGGTACAAATTACATATTCACATTGCATCTATGGGCTGGATTCAAATGTCCCTTTCCTCCCTCAATCGTGCCCGTCAGCAGCTATTCTAATGTTGCTGCCAACGGGTGCGACATGTTTATTTCAGCTCGCTACCCCCAGGGGAAACAAGCTGAAATGTGTGCAAAGAGACCCATTTGGGCAACCAAACGGTGTCTTTTCACGATCGCGCCCATTACTTTATTCAGGTTTAGGTGCTTTGTGCACCTAAACCAGAGTGTAATGGGCGCAATAATTGAATGCATTTGAATTTCCCTTATATGTGTGTGTGTGATATACACACAGACACACATACTGTATTTCTTTATATAATGGACACCTCAGTTTCTATTCATTCATGTCCTGCCCCCTACTCTGTCAGACCCCTTCCCCTCTACTTTTCTGACCCCAAACGCCACTCATTCTTGTTGAGTGCTGGTGGGCCCATTCAGAATTTTGCTATGGGGCCCACAAAGGTCTAGTTACGCCACTGGGCAGGGTTATAGAGGAGGCGGTGCAAGGCATCCTGGGAACAGTCAAAGCTTTAGCCTGTTGGTGCCTTGGATCAACATCCAACTCTACACCCCGATGTTAGTGTAGTGCCTTTTGGGGTTAAGGTTTTACAGAAAGTTACAGGTTTTTTTAATTTAGTAAAATATGCCCCATTTTAAAGATAGGGCATTTAAATTTGTTGCACCTGTGCAGTACATAGCAGCCTGCAGGGCATGTACAGTGGCTTCATTTGGGTGCACATACATTGCCGGCTCCTGGTCGCAAACTGAAATTATTGTGTGTAAGTGGAATTAGCGGTGTTTATGTCATACAGGGGGGTGGGGGAGGTTTGTGGTTGGCGGGGGGCACGCTGTGCGATTATTGTTTTGCATCTATACATACATGCGCTAACACCTGGACATACACTGATGTACCCACACCTAATATCCATACATACACGCCCTGACACCTGGACATACACCAACATTCCCACACCTGCATCTATACATACACATGCTGACACCTGGACATACACCAACATACAAGCACCTGCATCTATATATACACGCGCTGACAAATGGACATACACCGACGTACCCACACTTGCATCTATACATACATGCACTGACATCTGGACATACAAGCACCTGCATCTATACATACACGCGCTGACACCTGAACCTACACTGACGTTCCCACACCTGCATCTATACATACACATTCTGACACCTGGACATACACAGACGTACCCACACCTGCATCTATACATACACGCGTTGACACCTGGACGTACACTGACGTACACACACCTACATCTATATATGCATGGATGCAAATGTGGGTACGTCTGTATACGTCCAGTTGTTAGCATGTGTATGTATAGATGTTAGGTGTGGGTACATCAGTGTATGTCCAGGTGTCAGCACATGTATGTATAGATTCACATGTGGGTACGTTGGTGTACGTTTAGGGGTCAGCGTGTTTATGTATAGATGTTGGTGTGTGTATATCAGTGTACGTACAGATATAGGTGTGTGTATGTATGTATGTATGTATGTATGTATGTATGTATGTATGTATATGTATAGAGGAAGGTGTGATACATACATATAACACATACATGATAGATACATACATATATCACACACACGATAGATAGATAGATAGATAGATAGATAGAACACATACATACAAGATAGATACATACATACATACATACATACATGATAGATACATATATACACACACATACGATAGATAGATAGATAGATAGATAGATAGATAGATACATACATATATATATATATATATATATATATATATATATCACAAACATATATGATTCATACATATATCACACACACATACATGATACATACATGAGAAAGACCTGGGATGGTGATGAGGCCCGGGCCCCCTGCTGATGTTGCGTTGAGGAAGGCAGTGTTCCAGGGCGGATGCCAGTCGGGGAGAGCGCCGCGCAGCCCGGGAAAAATACTGCTGAGGAGCTACATCTGGAAGAGCCCCAGGGAGGGAGAGTGTCACATGCCCCATCCTGCGCGGCACACTCTGCAGGCCTGCACATGGGAAGGGAGGTCTCTGGCCACACATACTCACCCTGCTGCTGAAGCCCCGCTGCTGTCCCCATCAGCGCTCTCCAGCGGGGAGCGGGGCCAGGATGAACCTCAACCTGTGAGAACTATCTTCATGATCAAGAGATCTCATATGCAAGATAAGTATGTGTTGGGAAAGGGCTGGGGAGGGCGGCTGCTCGGGCACACCCTCGTCAAGTTAAGGAGATTTAACTGAGGAACACAAGGGAACTCTCGTCTGGGGACAACAACTGCAGGGAGACCACATCTTTTCAGATGAACATGGGAGGGCGGAAGGCTGCCTAATACTGAAGCACCCTCAGACATTAAACCATATGCAACAACTATTGCAAGCATTCCTGGGGGAAGGTCTGCAGCAGACGGATTTGCATTCAGTGATGTCATCCAAGCAGTGGGCCAAAGTTGGCTGGAACCCTCATCTGTATATGAAAAGAGAAAAGGGGCATGTGGGGCATGGTGGTCTTTTGCGGCGCTTGGATAACCCCAAGTTTGCATTAAACACCCCCACCCTCCTTCGGTGTGGGGCTCATGTTGGCCATGCCCAAGCCCCTGAAGCATTCTAGCTGATTTCTTGCAGCAGCTGGGCACTGTAACAGCTTCAGAGCTGATCTACAAGACAAGTAAAAGGGTGTGGGCCCTGCAGTACCACCGGTAGTTTGCATACACACATATATAGGACAGCATCTCTTATATGCCCCAGGGTCAATAAAATAGTATCCTTGTCTAGGCTATCCATCCCCTCAGATAAGGCATTTGTCCATGCCGCTACAGCACTACACACCCAGGTCGACGCAATTGCCGGTCTGAGTAAGGTACCTGAATGTGTATAAATGGACTTCAGGGTAATCTCCTGTTTGCGGTCAGCACACTCTTTGAGGGTAGCCGTATCCTGGGACGGGAGGGCTACCTTCTTGGATAAGCGTGTTAATGCTTTGTCCACCCTAGGGGAGGATTCCCATCGTAACCTATCCGTTGATGGGAAAGGATACGCCATAAGAATCCTTTTGGAAATCTGCAGTCTTTTATCTGGAGATTTCCAAGCTTTTTCACATAACTCGTTCAGCTCGTGTGAGGGGGGAAAGGTTACCTCAGGCTTCTTTCCCTTGTACATATGTACCCTCTTGTCAGCGACAGGGGGTTACTCTGTGATGTGCAAAACATTTTTTATTGCCATAATCATAAATCGAATGGATTTTGCCAATTTTGGCTGTAACTTTGCATCATCGTAATCGACACTGGAGTCAGAATCCGTGTCGGTATCTGTGTCAACAAACTGGGATAGTGGGCGCTTATGAGACCCTGACAGTCCCTGCAACATAGGATCAGGCATGGGTTGAGACCCTGACTGTCCCAAAGCTTCTGCCTTGTCTAATCTTTTGTGCAATGAGTTTACACTAGCATTTAAAACATTCCACATATCCATCCAATCAGCTGTCGGCGGAGACACCACATTCATTTGCTCCCGCTCCTCTCTAATATAGCCTTCTTCCTCAGACATGTCGACACACGTGTACCGACACACCACACACACAGGGAATGCTTTTTCTGAAGACAGTTTCCCCACAAGGCCCCTTGGAGAGACAGAGAGGGAGTATGCCAGCACACACCCCAGCGCTATATAACCCAGGAATAAAACAGTAACTTAATGTTTGCCCAGTAGTGCTGCTGTATGTAATTTGCGAATTATGTGCCCCCCCCCTCTTTTCAACCCTCTTGTCTAACGTGGTATAAGCAGGGTAGAGTCCGGGGAGCTTCCTCTCAGCGGTGCTGTGGAGAAAAAATGGCGCTGGTGAGTGCTGAGGGAGAAGCCCCGCCCCCTCGGAGGCGGGCTTCTGTCCCGCTTAAACTGTAAAATTGGTGGGGGCTCATACATATATACAGTGCCCAGCTGTATATATGTTATATTTTTGCGAAAGAGGTTTATATTGCTGCCCAGGGCGCCCCCCCTGCGCCCTGCACCCTTACAGTGACCGGAGTATGTGAGGTGTATGGGAGCAAAGGCACACAGCTGCAGTGCTGTGCGTTACCTCAGTGAAGATCATGAAGTCTTCTGCCGCCTCTGAAGTCTTCTTTTCTTCTCATACTCACCCGGCTTCTATCTTCCGGCTCTGCGAGGGGGACGGAGGCGCGGCTCTGGGACGGACGGCGAGGGTGAGATCCTGCGTACCAATCCCTCTGGAGCTAATGGTGTCCAGTAGCCTAAGAAGCAGGACCTTGCAACTCAGAGAGTAGGGCTGCTTCTCTCCCCTCAGTCCCTCGATGAGGGAGTCTGTTGCCAGCAGTGCTCCCTGAAAATTAAAAACCTAACAAAATACTTTCTGTCAGAAAGCTCAGGAGAGCTCCTGAAAAGCACCCAGTCTCCACTGGGCACAGTATCAAACTGAGGTCTGGAGGAGGGGCATAGAGGGAGGAGCCAGTGCACACCCAGAACTAAAGTCTTTCTTAAAGTGCCCATGTCTCCTGCGGAGCCCGTCTATCCCCATGGTCCTTACGGAGTCCCCAGCATCCTCTAGGACTTTAGAGAAAATAGGATTTTAATACCTACTGGTAAATCCTTTTCTCTTAGTCCGTAGAGGATGCTGGGCACCCGTCCCAGTGCGTACTGTGTCTGCAGTTATTAAATGGCCCTTAACTCCAGAACATTTATGTGGAGACAACTTTCCTGACTTGACCATCTTCCTTGGATGTTTTCCCCCTGTGTGACCGCTCCCCAGCCTCGGAGGGTTGCATCCGTGGTCCCTAGGATCCCGTCCTGGATCCCAAACCATCGCCCCTCTAGGTGGTGAGAACTGTGCAGCCACCAATGGAGTGAGATTCTGGTCTTGGAAGACAGTATTATCCTCCGGTGCATGTGTAGGTGGGATCCGGACCACTTGTCCAACAGGTCCCACTGGAACACTCTGGCATGGAGCCTGCCAAACTGAATGGCCTCGTAGGCCGCAACCATCTTCCCCAGCAACCGAATGCATTGATGGATTAACACTCTTGCTGGTTTCAGAATTTGTTTGACCAGACTCTGGATCTCCAGAGCCATTCCACTAGAAGAAAACCTCTTCTGTGTCAGGAACATGTAAGTAGGCATCCTTTATGTCTACCAAAACCAGGAAATCTCCTTTATCCCCCGGACTGGAGATCACTACCCTGAGAGATTCCATCTTGAAATTGAATTTCTTTAGGTAGAAATTAAGGGATTTCAGATTTAAGATTGGTCTGACTGAGCCGTCCGGCTTCGGGACCACGAAGAGGCTTGAATAAAAACCTTCTCCCTGCTGACTAAGGCTGATTTGAACAATCGGTGAGGGGGAACTTCTTGAAACCCCAGTTTGTACCCTTGGGACACTATTTGTAAAACCCACGAGTCCAGGTCCGAATGAATCCAGAACTGACTGAAGAGTTTTAGACGTGCCCCCCAGTGGTGGAACTAGCGAGCAGTGGGCCCATGTGCGACAAAATGGCTTGGGCCCCCCCCCCTTCCCTTCCCATCCAAGTCCACCCCCTCACCCCTGGAGAGGATCTGGTTAGGGGGGCCTGCTCAGGGAAGTGGATACCTAGCAACAGTGCCGTAACTAGACATTTTAGCAGTGTGTGCAAGAAACGGCATTGGAGCCCCACCCCTGCATGCAAAACAGGGGCAGTGCGCGCCGTAGGCGCGCGCAAAAAAACATAGTGGCGTGGCTTCGTGGTTAAGGGGTGTGGCCACAAAATAATACCAATTCATAAAACGGTGCACAGTAGTCTCCATTATTCAAATTACGCCGCACAGTAGCACCACTACACCAGGTAGAGACCCTTTTACACCTTACGGCGGACAGATTCCTCTTTTTACACATTACAGCAGACAGCGTCCTCTTTTTACACATTACAGCAGACAGCGTCCCCTTTTTACACATTACGGCAGACAGCATCCCCCTTTTTTACACAACGGCAGACAGCGTGCCCTTGTTACACATAGCGGCAGACAGCGTACATTTTTTTCACATAACGGCAGACAGCCTGCCCTTGTTAAACATAGCGGCAGACAGCGTACACTTTTTACACATAACGGCAGACAGCCTGCCCTTGTTAAACATAGCGGCAGACAGCGTACACTTTTTTCACATAACAGCAGTCAGCCTGCCCTTGTTACACATAATGGCAGACATCGTACACTTTTTACACATTACAGCAGACAGCTTGCCCTTGTTACACATTACAGCAGACAGCTTGCCCTTGTTACACATTATGGCAGACAGCGTGCCCTTGTCACACATTACGGCAGACAGCATCCCCCTTGTTACACATTACGGCAGGCAGATTCCCCCTTGTTACACATTGCGGCAAGCAGATTCCCCCTTTTTACACATTGCGGCAAGCAGCTTCCCCCTTTTTACACATTGCGGCAGGCAGATTCCCCCTTTTTACACATTGCGGCAGGCAGTCCCCCTTTTTACACATAGCTGCAGGCAGATTCCCCCTTTTTACACATAGCGGCAGGCAGATTCCCCCTTTTTACACATTGCGGCAGGCAGTCCCCCTTTTTACACATAGCTGCAGGCAGATTCCCCCTTTTAACACATAGCTGCAGGCAGATTCCCCCCTTTTACACATAGCTGCAGGCAGATTCCCCCTTTTTACACATAGCGGCAGGCAGATTCCCCCTTTTTACACATAGCGGCAGGCAGATTCCCCCCTTTTACACATAGCGGCAGGCAGATTCCCCCTTTTTACACATAGCGGCAGGCAGTCCCAACAAAGAAAGAAAGAGAAGAAAGAAAGAAAGAAAGAAAGAAAGAAAGAAAGAAAGAAAGAAAGAAAGAAAGAAAGAAAGAAAGAAAGAAAGAAAGAAAGAAGAATTATACTTACCCTCTCCGCTGGCTCAGGCTCCTCGTGCAGCTTGACGATTCCCGGGCAGTAGAGAAGGAGGAGGAGGGAGGTGGAGGAGGGAGCCGCAGCAGCGCTGTCTTATTGGTGGAGGCGCTGCTGCTGCTGCCCCTCTGCTTCACTATAGGCTGTTCTCGGAAGACAGCCTATAGTGAAGCAGAGGGGCAGCAGCAGCAGCGCCTCCACCAGTAACAAAGCGCTGCTGCGGCTCCTTCCTTCACCTCCCTCCTCCTCCTCCTCCCGCCCGTGCCGCTGCTCCTCTCATCTCCAAGCGACCCTCCTCCCTCTTCGTGTGTTACAGAGGCGGCAGCGTGTCTGGTGCTGCGGCTGCTGCCCGTAGTGCCCTGGCCTGATCTGTTCGTTACGACGGGCGGGCGGCGGGAGTCGCAGGACGCAGACCTGACGGGAGCGCTGGTGTGCGGCTGCGGCATGATACAATGAGTCATTGTGACTCATTGTAATGCCGGCGGCTGTGGGCCCTTGAGTGCGGCGGGGCCCCAGTGCAATGCACTGCCTGCCCTGCCAGTAGTTCCGCCCCTGGTGCCCCCCACTGGTGTGGGCTCCTGCAAGAGAGCCCCAGCGTCATGCAGTGGATTTGGCAGAAGCAGAGGACTCTGCTCCTGCGATCTTGAAGAGGCTTCTTGGAGTCAGCATCAGCATTCCCTTGGTGAATCCACAATGCCCTACTATCCGAGACTGCCATGAAATTGGCCCGTGAGCACTTGTGCCCGGTGTAGGATTTTTAAATATGTGTAGTTTACTGTATGCAAGGGTTTAAAACCTTTTAGGAACTGAGATCTAAGGTGTATTACATGTAGTTTAAAAAAAACAAAAAAGGTTTATTTTATGGCAGTAGTTTCCAAACTGGGGTTCTTGCACTGGTAGCATAGTTTGGTGGTCCAGGACCAATTAAAATTATTTATACTTTATTAAATTGGCAAAACCATTCCCTCACAACATAACTGAACCTGAGGATGACATGCTATAGACACAATTTACTTAATTTTATATTTTTTTCTGAATTTCTCAATAAAAAAAACTTTGGCCTAGGGGTGCCGTGAAACAAATTTTGATACTATTTATTTATATAGTGCTCTTTCTCCAACAGGACTTGAGATATGGCTTCTGGAACTGAACACAGGATTCTAAATGTGGCTGTACCAAGGACCTATACAGTGGCATTACAGGTTGAGTATCCCTTATCCAAAATGCTTGGGACCAGAGGAATTTTGGATATCGGATTTTTCTGTATTTTGGAATAATTGCATACCATAACGAGATATTATGGTGATGGGACCTAAATCTAAGCACAGAATGCATTTATGTTTCATATATACCATATACACACAGCCTGAAGGTCATTTTAGCCAATATTTTTTATAACTTTGTGCATTAAACAAAGTGTGTGTACATTCACAGAATTCATTTATGTGTCATATACACCTTATACACACAGTCTGAAGTTCATTTAATACAATATTTTTAATAACTTTGAGTATTAAACAAAGTTTGTGTACACTGAGCCATCAAAAAACAAAGGTTTCACTATCTCAGTCTCACTCAAAAAAGTCCGTATTTCGGAATATTCCGTATTTCGGAATATTTGGATATGGGATACTCAACCTGTATTACTTTTTTCTGCTACTGGTTCTTTACCTATGCAAACAAGCATCTGACTTGCCTTTCCTATTGCTTTGTTACATTGCTCACCTGAAATAGTAATACTTAGATAGCTTTCCTCTTGCCATTATAATGCCCTTAATATTATAGTTAGCCTTTGTATTTTTGAGACGTGTATGATTTTGCATTTTTTGGCATTAAATGTTGCCATGTTCTTGACCATTCCTCTAGTCCAGGGGCGGAACTGCCAGAGACAACGGAGTCAGTTGCCGCCGGGCTCCAGCCCTAAAGGGGCTTCCTCCATTGCCCTCCGGCTGTTACGTGCCCTTCCTACTAAATAGACAAAGGCGCTACCAGCAGGGTCTCGCAGTTTGTACATTCCATGCCGTAACACCCTTCTTTCCACCTTTTTCAAGACCCAGCCCAGCAGCCTCGCCGCTGCCACCACCGCTAGCTGCAGCACTGCCAGCGGTGGGGTGCCCCTGCTTCTTCTCACACCACAGATAGCTGGGCAGCACTGCAACTGCCTGCCTGATTGCTCCGCCCCCTTCCGGCTCCCAAGCACCTCTGCTGCCCAGTGATCCAGGAGCCTGCTGCTAGGAAGAAGTGGCCGAGCTTCAGCAAGCGAGTCTGGACACTGGCGGAGGAAGCCATGATAACCAGATAATGGGGAGTGGAGAGCCAGTTCCAAGGTAATACTTTATACAGCTGGTTGAGATCCTGGTCGGTGGATATGGATTCCAAGAAAACCCTGGAGGTGCTTCCTTTCAAGGGAGACACTCTCTTTGGAGAAGACCTCAATAAGATTGTAGCTGATCTGGCTACTGCTAAAACAGCTTGCCTACCTAGTATGACTCCTACCACGCAGAAGGCTAAAAGTACTTTCCCTTGGCCCTTTCATCCTCAAGGTAAAGCGTACCCAAGGTCAGGCATACCCAAAGCAAGCTCATGCTTCCAGACCTGCCAAGCCCAGACTGAAGCAAGCCTGGGCTGCCCATCAGCCTGCTTCCAAAACGGACAAGCCTGCCGCATGACGGTGCAGGCCTCCCTCTGGGGGATCCCAGGGTGGGGGGCCCGACTTCTAGGTTTGGCATAATTCTAAGCTAGAGAATTCTGTTTGGAGCTTACCTTGTACTTTGTGAAGAAATAATCAGCATTGTGGCTGAGCAGATACATGTAGTGTGTGGCTGCAAACTGCATGGATCTGCTGCGCTGTAATGCTGATACTTTTTTTTTCAAAGTACCAATAGCTTCATATAATGTTCACAATTTTTATGCAGGATCAAATAGCTCAATAGGTAGGGTGTTTGATTAGAATTCAACAGGTTATAGGTTTGAATCCTGGGTATGGTAGTTTGAGATGTGTTATTTAATAAAGTATGTTGTTCTGACTGCCGGCATCCTATCACCTGGGATATCATACTAAATAAATGGAGTTGATCAATTTTTTTTTATTTTTTTTTTAAACTAGGGACAATTTCCAGATACTTTTCTTTATAACTGAGATTGCCCCCTGGAACTTCACATCAGTTGACAACTATGCATGAGTGGGCAGTGCTTGCTCTGGATCTGCCCACCCATTTATGTGCCGTCATAAAAGAAAGCACAACTGACAGTTATCCTGGGCGTACACTACACAATTATCTGTCAGGCTATCTATCCAGTCTGGATGGATGGAATGAAAATCTGGTAATGTATAGGAGCAAATGTCAATTAACCATTTGCTCCCAAACACTAGAAAAGTGGTCAAAAATGGTCATTACACAAATTGGTTAAACCCAAAATTTAACCAATTTGTTTAGGGGACCATTTTTGTCCATTTTCTAGTGTTTGAGAGTAAATCGTTGATGGTCATGTGCTCACATAGATAACCGGATCTCTATTCCAACCAGCCAGTGTTGGAGATATGGTCTGCCAGATTACATAATGCATACCAGAGCCATAACTAGACTTTTTGGTGCCCTGTGACAGATAATTATATGCCCCCCCCCCTCCCCATTTTTGCAATATGGACAAAAGGCGCATGCCTTGTGGGGAAGGGGCATAACAAGATTGGTCTCAGAGAAAGCACATGAGATATGAAGATATATCTAGTATACTTGACACTCAATGGTTTGTGGTATTGCCGGGGTGCCCTCCTTAAATGCATATACAGTCACACATGGCGTGTTTGTGCAAATGGCATATCAGCAGTCAGCACTAACTGGTGACATGCCATTTGTACAAGTAAGCCAGAGGTTCCCAAACTGTGTGCCGTGGCTCCCTGGGGTGCCTCGGGACACTTGCAGGGGTGCCCTGGGTTGGTGGTCCAGGACCAATTCAAATTATTCATGGTCAATATAATAGGCAAAACCAGTGCTGGTGGCTGCCAGTCATAAAATATGTGGCCAAACAGAATCAAATCTTGTCCCTCACCACACAACTGACCTTTAGGATGACATATAAACGTGATCAACTTAATGTAATATTTCTTTCTAAATTTCTCAATAAGAAATTTTTGGCCTAGTGGTGCCGTGAAAAAAATTCTGATATTCTAGGGCGCCGTGATTCAAAAAAGTTTGGAAACCACTGAAGTAAGCCATGTGTGACTAATATATAAACATACTTTATTAAATAACACCTCAAACTATCATACCCTGGATTCAAACCTATAACCTGTTGAATTCTAATCAAATACCCTACCCATTGAGCTACTTGATCCTGCATCTATTCTAACCTCCAAAAATAGATTCAGTTGCATTTTCCAGCGTGTTTTGTTTGCGCCTTTGCAAATATCTTACATCGACAAACTTATTTAGTACTATTTTGCAAATAGGGTTACATTGTCGCAACATTGTGTTCCCTAATTGCTTGATTTTTTTAAATGCAACAATTGATAAAGACACCTGATAATTGCTCTTTGGAGTCTTATTTTGTGTCTACTTCTTATCTACATTTAATTCCCTACCTCTAATCAAGGCATTTTTAAATGCTGGGGGCTGCCAGGACGTGAGGCCTACCTAGACTTTAGATCTGAATTTGAATGTACTTGTGAACTAACTTAATTTCCTACTTCTAAATTCATTCCTAAATTCACTACTTACATTAATCCTGTAGTTGGGCATTTTGAGCCTTCAATTGTGGGCATTGTTTTGTGTCCAGACCAGCAGCTGGTGGTGTGCATTTGCTGGAAAGGCATCGAAGACCTCCGATATGCTGCATCTCCTGATGTGTGTCTCCCTCAAGTGGCTGTCAGCAAATGCATGCAAGACACCCCATTCCAAGCTGATTGTGACATCACGGAACATGCATCATAGAACAGGCATGCTAGAATATGGGTCTTCAACCTGCGACCCTCCAGCTGCTGTGGAACTACATATACCAGCATGCCCTGCCTCAGTTTTAGCATACCTTAATAGCAAAACTGTGGCAGGGCATGCTGGGATGTGTAGTTTCACAGCAGCTGGAGAGCCACAGGATGAAGACCCATGTGCTAGAGCCAAGCCGCAGGTACATTGAATGCTAGCAAGCTGAATGTTTAAATCATTTTTGTTCCGCAGCATTCCAATGCGGAAGATTCCATGGAACCAGAGATTATTCCATTGAGAAGGACATGCTGCCTTGATGACTGCACTGTGCAAATTAAATCACGGAGCCAGTTGGCTTGTGGGTGGCTCTGGTGACTGGGTGGTTGGGTGGGCGGTGTGTCGGAGGTGGAGCACATGCAAATGAATGTGTATCATCCAGCTAGTGAGAGTGAAAACTCATGCAGGAGTGTGCCTGCTTGTCAGTGGGTTATGCACCTTGCCAGGCGTCAAATCTACATGGAGCAGCTGGAGGGGACAAGAGCAGGTTTGCAAAATATAGATAGAAGAGCATATATGCTGGCGCATTCTCCATGATTGTGTCAGCTTATGTTTTGGTGCACTGCACTTTCCTCCACTAAGTTTTAGCCATTTTTGTTAAGCTCAAGTGTAGTTGCTTCTCGGCTTTTTGGCTGTGATCTTGTATCGTGGTTGAAGGGTCTGCTGGAGGGAGGGATTGTTTTCTTCATTGGCGAAAGACCAAAGATATTCCAGGATGGAAGGCTTGGGAACACTATCCGTTTTTCAGTTGTGGAAGAGCACAGAGGTCGGATTGGACTACATTCTATAGTAAAGGATACCTTTCTATTTATTGCCCCTCCCCTTATATGTGTCTGTGTTACAATAAAGCTTCGGTCTTGTGATTCCCTCACCCTCTTACACTCCACACACATAGCCTTATTAACTGTTGTATTATTGTATTGTTTAAATGTATAGTGCAGTTCATGATTTATAGTGTAGGCTGGCCTGTGCTGTAGTTCTTGAACTGTACTATACCGACAGCATTTGTATTGTGTTTTATCTGTGCTGCAACACAGTACTTATGTGTGTAATGTTTATGTATGTTTTTTTTGCTTCTTTATGTCAATAAAGACTGCTTTTTCAATCCAATATCTGAAAACAATCAATGTTTATCTTTGATGGCAATAGAAGTGGTATGATATTTGCTGCTTTTGAAAGGCAATATCTGATATGTCCCCTATCTGGGAACCATATATTAAATGGCTTTTCAGAAAAGGGAGATGGTAGAAGAGCTTTCAGTACTTGTAGGACCGATGCACATTTCCTATTCTAGCCTCCAAAAACAGATTCAGTTGCATTTTCCAGCGTGTTTTGGATGCGCCTTTGCAAATGTCTTACATCGACAAACTTATTCAGTACTATTTTGCAAATAGGGTTACATTGTTGCAACATTGTGTTCCCTAATTGCTTGATTTTTTAAATGCAACAATTGATAAAGACACCTGATAACTGCTCTGTGGAGTCTTATTTTGTGTCTACTTTTTATCTACATTTAATTCTCTACCTCTAATCAAGGCATTTTTAAGTGCTGGGGGCTGCCAGGACGTGAGGCCTACCTGGACTTTAGATCTGAATTTGAATGTACTTGTGAACTAACTTAATTTCCTACTTCTAAATTAATTCCTAAATTCACTACTTACATGAATCCTGTAGTTGGGCATTTTGGGACTTCGATTGTGGGCATTGTTTTGTGTCCAGACCAGCAGCAGGTGGTGTGCATTTGCTGGAAAGGCATCGAAGACCTCCGATATGCTGCATCTCCTGATGTGTGTCTCCCTCAAGTGTCTGTCAGCAAATGCCTGCTAGACACCCCATTCCAAGCTGATTGTGACATCACGGTACATGCATCATAGAACAGGCATGCTAGAACATGGGTCTTCAACCTGCGACCCTCCAGCTGCTGTGGAACTACACATCCCAGCATGCCCTGCCTCAGTTTTAGCATACCTTAATAGCAAAACTGTGGCAGGGCATGCTGGGATGTGTAGTTTCACAGCAGCTGGAGGGCCACAGGATGAAGACCCATGTGCTAAAGCCAAGCCGCAGGTACATTGAATGCTAGCAAGCTGAATATTTAAATCCTTTTATTCCGCAGTATTCCAATGTGGAAGATTCCATGGAACCAGAGATACTTCCATTGAGAAGGACATGCTGCCTGGATGACTACACTGTGCAAATTAAATCACGGAGCCAGTTGGCTTGTGGGTGGCTCTGGTCACTGGGTGGTTGGGTGGGTGGTGTGTCGGAGGTGGAGCACATGCAAATGATTGTGTATCATCCAGCTAGTGAGAGAGAAAACTCATGCAGGAGTGTGCCTGCTTGTCAGTGGGTTATGCACCTTTCCAGACGTCAAATCTACATGGAGCAGCTGGAGAGGACAAGAGCAGGTTTGCAAAATATAGACAGAAGAGCTCTCCAGCCTAGTTTGATGTCTGTTTCCACTTCTTTTTTCTTGAGCCGCTCCCTTCTATGCCCTTGCGCACTATCCTGACTTCTCCCATCTGCTTACTTTGTGCCTTCCAACGCACAATGCGAACTACAGGTAGTGCTGCAGGGCCCACACCCTTTTACTTGCCATACAGAGCAGCTCTGGAGCTGTTACAGTGCCCAGCTTCTGCAAGAAATCAGCTTGAATGCTTCAGGGGCTGGGGCATAGCCAACATGAGCCCCGCACCGAAGGAGGGTGGAGGTGTTTAATGCGAACTATAGGTCATCCAAGCGCCGCAAAAGGCCGCCATGCCCTGCATACCCCTTTTCTCTTTTAATATGCAGACGAGGGTTGAAGCCAACTTTGACCCACTGCTTGGATGACATCACCATATGCAAATCCATCTGCTGCAGGCCTTCCCCCAGGAATGCTTGCACTAGTTGTTGCATTTGGTTTGTTGTTTGGGGGTGCTTCAGTATTAGGCAGCCTTCTGCCCTCCCATGTTCATCTGAAAATATGTGTTCTCCCTGCAGTTGTTGTCCCCAGATGAGAGTTCCCTTGTGCTGCCTCAGTTGAATCTTCTTTACTTGACAGAGATGTGCCTGAGCATCGGCCCTCCCCAGCCCTATCCCAAATCATACTTATTTTGCATAGGAGATACCATGGTCATGAAGATTGTTCTCCCAGGGTGAGGTTCATTCATTGCATTCTGGGTATGCTGACCCCTGTGATTTCCCCAAATGTGGGAAACTTGACTGCATTATTTGTGGTAGTGGGGGACTGTGTTTGTGCTTTCCTCTGGTCAGCTCTGGTAAAAGTCAGATTTCTTTGTCTCAGATCTTCCTCTAGCCTTGTTCTTCTTTCGAGAGTTCCCTTGTGCTGCCTCAGTTGGATCTCCTTTACTTGACAGGGGGGTGCCCAAGCAGCGACCCTCCCCAGCTCTAGCCCAACTCCTACTTACCTGCCAGGTGAGATACTATGATCATGAAGGTGCTTCTCCCAGGGCAAGGCTCACCCATTGCACTCTGGGTGTGCTGCCCCTGTGATTTCCCCAAATGTGGGAAACTTGACTGCATAATTTGTGTTTCCACTGGTTGGCTTTCATATAATTCAGATCTCTTTGTCTCAGGTCTCTCTCCAGCCTAGTTTGCAGTCTGTTTCCACTTCTTTTTTTTTGAGCCCCTCCCTTCTATACCCTTGTGCACTATCCTGACTTCTCCTCCTGTCTGCTTACTTTGTGCCTTCCAATGCACAATGCAAACTACAGGTAGTGCTGCAGGGCCCACAACTTTTACTTGCATTACAGAGCAGCTCTGGAGCTGTTACAGTGCCAAGCTGCTGCAAGAAATCAGCTTGAATGCTTCAGGGGCTGGGGCATTGCCAACATGAGCCCCACACCGAAGGAGGGTGGGGGTGTTTAATGCGAACTAAGGGTCATCTAAGCGCCGCAAAAGGCCGCCATTCCCTGCATACCCCTTTTCTCTTTTCATATGCAGATGAGGGTTCCAGCCAACTTTGGCCCACTGCTTGGATGACATCACTGTATGCAAATCCGTCTTCTTCAGACCTTCCCCCAGGAATGCTTGTACTAGTTGTTGCATTTGGTTTGTTGTTTGGGGGTGCTTCAGTATTAGGCAGCCTTCTGCCCTCCCATGTTCATCTGAAAATATGTGTTCTCCCTGCAGTTGTTGTCCCCAGATGAGAGTTCCCTTGTGCTGCCTCAGTTGAATCTCCTTTACTTGACAGAGATGTGCCTGAGCAGCGGCCCTCCCCAGCCCTATCCCAAATCATACTTATTTTGCATAGGAGATATCATGGTAATGAAGACTGTTATCCCAGGGTGAGGTTCATTCATTGCATTCTGGGTATGCTGACCCCTGTGATTTCCCCAAATGTGGGAAACTCGACTTCATTATTTGTGGTAGTGGGGGACTGTGTTTGTGCTTTCCTCTGGTCAGCTCTGGTAAAAGTCAGATTTATTTGTCTCAGATCTTCCTCTAGCCTTGTTCTTCTTTCGAGAGTTCCCTTGTGCTGACTCAGTTGGATCTCCTTCACTTGACAGGGAAGTGCCCGAGCAGCGACCCTACCCAGCTCTAGCCCAACTCCTACTTACCTGCCAGGTGAGATACTATGATCATGAAGGTGCTTCTCCAAGGGCAAGGCTCACCCATTGCACTCTGGGTGTGCTGCTCTTGCGATTTCCCCAAATGTGGGAAACTTGACTGCATAATTTGTGTTTCCCCTGGTCGGCTCTCGTATAATTCAGATCTCTTTGTCTCAGGTCTCTCTCCAGCCTAGTTTGCTGTCTGTTTCCACTTCTCTTTTCTTGAGCCGCTCCCTTCTATGCCCTTGCGCACTATTATGACCTCTCCTGTCTGCTTACTTTGTGCCTTCCAACGTCAATGCAAACTACAGGTAGTGCTGCAGGGCCCACACCCTTTTACATGCTTTACAGAGCAGCTCTGGAGCTGTTACAGTGCCCAGCTGCTGCAAGAAATCAGCTTGAATGCTTCAGGGGCTGGGGCATAGCCAACATGAGCACCACACCGAAGGAGGGTGGAGGTGTTTAATGTGAATTAGGGGTCATCCAAGCGCCGCAAAAGGCCGCCATGCCCTGCACATCCCTTTTTTCTTTTCATATGCAGACGAGGGTTGAAGCCAACTTTGACCCACTGCTTGGATGACATCACCATATGCAAATCCATCTGCTGCAGGCCTTCCCCCAGGAATGCTTGCACTAGTTGTTGCATTTGGTTTGTTGTTTGGGGGTGCTTCAGTATTAGGCAGCCTTCTGCCCTCCCATGTTCATCTGAAAATATGTGTTCTCCCTGCAGTTGTTGTCCCCAGATGAGAGTTCCCTTGTGCTGCCTCAGTTGAATCTCCTTTACTTGACAGAGATGTGCCTGAGCAGCGGCCCTCCCCAGCTCTATCCCAAATCATACTTATTTTGCATAGGAGATACCATGGTCATGAAGATTGTTCTCCCAGATTGAGGTTCATTCATTGCATTCTGGGTATGCTGACCCCTGTGATTTCCCCAAATGTGGGAAACTTGACTGCATTATTTGTGGTAGTGGGGGACTGTGTTTGTGCTTTCCTCTGGTCAGCTCTGGTAAAAGTCAGATTTCTTTGTCTCAGATCTTCCTCTAGCCTTGTTCTTCTTTCGAGAGTTCCCTTGTGCTGCCTCAGTTGGATCTCCTTCACTTGACAGGGGGGTGCCCGAGCAGCGACCCTCCCCAGCTCTAGCCCAACTCCTACTTACCTGCCAGGTGAGATACTATGATCATGTAGGTGCTTCTCCCAGGGCAAGGCTCACCCATCGCACTCTGGGTGTGCTGCCCCTGTGATTTCCCAAAATGTGGGAAACTTGACTGCATAATTTGTGTTTCCCCTGGTCGGCTCTCGTATAATTCAGATGTCTTTGTCTCAGGTCTCTCTCCAGCCTAGTTTGCTGTCTGTTTCCACTTCTCTTTTCTTGAGCCGCTCCCTTCTATGCCCTTGCGCACTATCCTGACTTCTCCCGTCTGCTTACTTTGTGCCTTCCAACGCACAATGCGAACTACAGGTAGTGCTGCAGGGCCCACACCCTTTTACTTGCCTTACAGAGCAGCTCTGGAGCTGTTACAGTGCCCAGCTGCTGCAAGAAATCAGCTTGAATGCTTCAGGGGCTGGGGCATAGCCAACATGAGCCCCACACCGAAGGAGGGTGGAGGTGTTTAATGCGAACTAGGGGTCATCCAAGCGCCGCAAAAGGCCGCCATGCCCTGCACGCCCCTCTTCTCTATTCATATGCAGATGAGGGTTGAAGCCAACTTTGACCCACTGCTTGGATGACATCACCATATGCAAATCCATCTGCTGCAGGCCTTCCCCCAGGAATGCTTGCACTAGTTGTTGCATTTGGTTTGTTGTTTGGGGGTGCTTCAGTATTAGGCAGCCTTCTGCCCTCCCATGTTCATCTGAAAATATGTGTTCTCCCTGCAGTTGTTGTCCCCAGATGAGAGTTCCCTTGTGCTGCCTCAGTTGAATCTCCTTTACTTGACAGAGATGTGCCTGAGCAGCGGCCCTCCCCAGCTCTATCCCAAATTATACTTATTTTGCATAGGAGATACCATGGTCATGAAGATTGTTTTCCCAGGGTGAGGTTCATTCATTGCATTCTGGGTATGCTGACCCCTGTGATTTCCCCAAATGTGGGAAACTGGACTGCATTATTTGTGGTAGTGAGGGACTGTGTTTGTGCTTTCCTCTGGTCAGCTCTGGTAAAAGTCAGATTTCTTTGTCTCAGATCTTCCTCTAGCCTTGTTCTTCTTTCGAGAGTTCTCTTGTGCTGCCTCAGTTGGATCTCCTTCACTTGACAGGGGGGTGCCCGAGCAGCGACCCTCCCCAGCTCTAGCCCAACTCCTACTTACCTGCCAGGTGAGATACTATGATCATGAAGGTGCTTCTCCCAGGGCAAGGCTCACCCATTGCACTCTGGGTGTGCTACTCCTGCGGTTTCCCCAAATGTTGGACACTTGACTGCATAATTTGTGTTTCACCTGGTCGGCTCTCGTATAATTCAGATCTCTTTGTCTCAGGTCTCTCTCCAGCCTAATTTGCAGTCTGTTTCCACTTCTCTTTTCTTGAGTTGCTCCCTTCTATGCCCTTGCGCACTATCCTGACTTCTCCTGTCTGCTTACTTTGTGCCTTCCAACGCACAATGCAAACTACAGGTAGTGCTGCAGGGCCCACACCCTTTTACTTGCCTTACAGAGCAGCTTTGGAGCTGTTACAGTGCCCAGCTGCTGCAAGAAATCAGCTTGAATGCTTCAGGGGCTGGGGCATAGCCATCATGAGCCCCACACCGAGGGAGCAACTCGAAAGAAGAACAAGGCTAGAGGAAGATCTGAGACAAAGAAATCTGACTTTTACCAGAGCTGACCAGAGGAAAGCACAAACACAGTCCCTCACTACCACAAATAATGCAGTCCAGTTTCCCACATTTGGGGAAATCACAGGGGTCAGCATACCCAGAATGCAATGAATGAACCTCACCCTGGGAAAACAATCTTCATGACCATGGTATCTTCTATGCAAAATAAGTATGATTTGGGATAGAGCTGGGGAGGGCCGCTGCTCAGGCACATCTCTGTCAAGTAAAGGAGATTCAACTGAGGCAGCACAAGGGAACTCTCATCTGGGGACAACAACTGCAGGGAGAACACATATTTTCAGTTGAACATGGGAGGGCAGAAGGCTGCCTAATACTGAAGCACCCCCAAACAACAAACCAAATGCAACAACTAGTGCAAGCATTCCTGGGGGAAGGCCTGCAGCAGATGGATTTGCATATGGTGATGTCATCCAAGCAGTGGGTCAAAGTTGGCTTCAACCCTCATCTGCATATGAATAGAGAAGAGGGGCGTGCAGGGCATGGCGGCCTTTTGCGGCGCTTGGATGACCCCTAGTTCGCATTAAACACCTCCACCCTCCTTCGGTGTAGGGCTCATGTTGGCTATGCCCCAGCCCCTGAAGCATTCAAGCTGATTTCTTGCAGCAGCTGGGCACTGTAACAGCTCCAGAGCTGCTCTGTAAGGCAAGTAAAAGGGTGTGGGCCCTGCAGCACTACCTGTAGTTCGCATTGTGCGTTGGAAGGCACAAAGTAAGCAGACGGGAGAAGTCAGGATAGTGCGCAAGGGCATAGAAGGGAGCGGCTCAAGAAAAGAGAAGTGGAAACAGACAGCAAACTAGGCTGGAGAGAGACCTGAGACAAAGACATCTGAATTATACGAGAGCCGACCAGGGGAAACACAAATTATGCAGTCAAGTTTCCCACATTTGGAGAAATCACAGGGGCAGCACACCCAGAGTGCGATGGGTGAGCCTTGCCCTGGGAGAAGCACCTACATGATCATAGTATCTCACCTGGCAGGTAAGTAGGAGTTGGGCTAGAGCTGGGGAGGGTCGCTGCTCGGGCACCCCCCTGTCAAGTGAAGGAGATCCAACTGAGGCAGCACAAGGGAACTCTCGAAAGAAGAACAAGGCTAGAGGAAGATCTGAGACAAAGAAATCTGACTTTTACCAGAGCTGACCAGAGGAAAGCACAAACACAGTCCCCCACTACCACAAATAATGCAGTCAAGTTTCCCACATTTGGGGAAATCACAGGGGTCAGCATACCCAGAATGCAATGAATGAACCTCAACCTGGGAGAACAATCTTCATGACCATGGTATCTCCTATGCAAAATAAGTATGATTTGGGATAGAGCTGGGGAGGGCCGCTGCTCAGGCACATCTCTGTCAAGTAAAGGAGATTCAACTGAGGCAGCACAAGGGAACTCTCATCTGGGGACAACAACTGCAGGGAGAACACATATTTTCAGATGAACATGGGAGGGCAGAAGGCTGCCTAATACTGAAGCACCCCCAAACAACAAACCAAATGCAACAACTAGTGCAAGCATTCCTGGGGGAAGGCCTGCAGCAGATGGATTTGCATATGGTGATGTCATCCAAGCAGTGGGTCAAAGTTGGCTTCAACCCTCGTCTGCATATGAAAAGAAAAAAGGGATGTGCAGGGCATGGCGGCCTTTTGCGGCGCTTGGATGACCCCTAATTCACATTAAACACCTCCACCCTCCTTCGGTGTGGGGCTCATGTTGGCTATGCCCCAGCCCCTGAAGCATTCAAGCTGATTTCTTGCAGCAGCTGGGCACTGTAACAGCTCCAGAGCTGCTCTGTAAAGCATGTAAAAGGGTGTGGGCCCTGCAGCACTACCTGTAGTTTGCATTGACGTTGGAAGGCACAAAGTAAGCAGACAGGAGAGGTCATAATAGTGCGCAAGGGCATAGAAGGGAGCGGCTCAAGAAAAGAGAAGTGGAAACAGACAGCAAACTAGGCTGGAGAGAGACCTGAGACAAAGAGATCTGAATTATACGAGAGCCGACCAGGGGAAACACAAATTATGCAGTCAAGTTTCCCACATTTGGGGAAATCGCAAGAGCAGCACACCCAGAGTGCAATGGGTGAGCCTTGCCCTGGGAGAACACCTTCATGATCATAGTATCTCACCTGGCAGGTAAGTAGGAGTTGGGCTAGAGCTGGGTAGGGTCGCTGCTCGGGCACTTCCCTGTCAAGTGAAGGAGATCCAACTGAGTCAGCACAAGGGAACTCTCGAAAGAAGAACAAGGCTAGAGGAAGATCTGAGACAAAGAAATCTGACTTTTACCAGAGCTGACCAGAGGAAAGCACAAACACAGTCCCCCACTACCACAAATAATGCAGTCAAGTTTCCCACATTTGGGGAAATCACAGGGGTCAGCATACCCAGAATGCAATGAATGAACCTCACCCTGGGATAACAGTCTTCATTACCATGATATCTCCTATGCAAAATAAGTATGATTTGGGATAGGGCTGGGGAGGGCCGCTGCTCAGGCACATCTCTGTCAAGTAAAGGAGATTCAACTGAGGCAGCACAAGGGAACTCTCATCTGGGGACAACAACTGCAGGGAGAACACATATTTTCAGATGAACATGGGAGGGCAGAAGGCTGCCTAATACTGAAGCACCCCCAAACAACAAACCAAATGCAACAACTAGTACAAGCATTCCTGGGGGAAGGTCTGCAGAAGATGGATTTGCATACAGTGATGTCATCCAAGCAGTGGGCCAAAGTTGGCTGGAACCCTCATCTGCATATGAAAAGAGAAAAGGGGTATGCAGGGAATGTATAACAAAGAATCTGTCTAGTTTTATCCACGTGTCGCGCAGTCTAAAACAAGGCTGCACAATAGCCCCCGCAACCAGGATAAGTGCCTCTCCAGAGCACCAGAAATGAATGAACAATAAACAAATTAGGCTGCGGGTACCAACAGGCGCCTAGTAACAGTGCATAAATGAATGCATAAAGTGCTTGCATGCAATAAAAAAACAAAACATACAACCCTTAAGGTCACCGTGAAAGTCCAGGTTCTTACTCCTCACTCCTCCTCCTCTCAATGTAGTAGCATGTAAAACAGAGGGGAGAGGGGAACCACATGTGCAATAAAGTTTTTTAATGACACATATCGGGGAACATGGACATAACACAATAAACAGGTAGGGTAAAAATGTGCAGAATGATTCTCCAAAATGTGACAGCCACAAAGAGATATGCAGAGCAATTACCAGAGGGTTTGAGAACCCAAAAAAGTTCTCAAACAAGTTCTTTTAAATCCCAAAACCGCCCGGGCTGGAGCTGGAAAGTCCTCTGGTTCTTAGAAGTGCAGACCACCGTAAATGCCAGTCACAGATGGAATACGCCGACGCGTTTCAACTCCTATTCCTGGAGTCTTTTTCGAGGCTGAATACTCACTGCACCACACATCCAGATTTAAATAGCAAATCACAGCCAGATTCCAAATTGATTCCACCTGGCGTCATGTTCGGAAACCGCCGGGTTACCATAGCAACCTGAACTCCCACTCCGTCACTTCCGCCTCCGGAGTCCTAGATCTTTTTCTCGTAGTCGCTAGGTCTAGCGATACGTCACTTCCGGTTACGTCGTCTTGGAGTCCGTTGTCATGACAACTTGCCGCACAACGCTCATCTCTCTTCAGTATACTTCTATTCCAATGTCCGTAATCAGAGATAAGCTGGCGTAGACTTCTTTACAGTCAATTAAAAGTGTTTAATTAATATATAAAATCCACCTTATATCTACTGGTTCCAATATTAAATAACTGATCAGACAAATAGTGGTTCTAGAATAAAAAGATAAATATGGTAAAGCAAAAAAAAAAATATACTAAAATGCATATATAAAATCAGATTAAAATAGCACCTACATGAACCACTTCAATTCAAAATCATTAGGCAGCACAAGGGAACTCTCATCTGGGGACAACAACTGCAGGGAGAACACATATTTTCAGATGAACATGGGAGGGCAGAAGGCTGCCTAATACTGAAGCACCCCCAAACAACAAACCAAATGCAACAACTAGTGCAAGCATTCCTGCGGGAAGGCCTGCAGCAGATGGATTTGCATATGGTGATGTCATCCAAGCAGTGGGTCAAAGTTGGCTTCAACCCTCGTCTGCATATGAAAAGAGAAAAGGGGCGTGCAGGGCATGGCGGCCTTTTGCGGCGCTTGGATGACCTATAGTTTGCATTAAACACCTCCACCCTCCTTCGGTGTGGGGCTCATGTTGGCTATGCCCCAGCCCCTGAAGCATTCAAGCTGATTTCTTGCAGAAGCTGGGCACTGTAACAGCTCCAGAGCTGCTCTGTATGGCAAGTAAAAGGGTGTGGGCCCTGCAGCACTACCTGTAATTCGCATTGTGCGTTGGAAGGCACAAAGTAAGCAGATGTGAGAAGTCAGGATAGTGCGCAAGGGCATAGAAGGGAGCGGCTCAAGAAAAGAGAAGTGGAAACAGACAGCAAACTAGGCTGGAGAGCTCTTCTGTCTATATTTTGCAAACCTGCTCTTGTCCTCTCCAGCTGCTCCATGTAGATTTGACGTCTGGAAAGGTGCATAACCCACTGACAAGCAGGCACACTCCTGCATGAGTTTTCTCTCTCACTAGCTGGATGATACACAATCATTTGCATGTGCTCCACCTCCGACACACCACCCACCCAACCACCCAGTGACCAGAGCCACCCACAAGCCAACTGGCTCCGTGATTTAATTTGCACAGTGTAGTCATCCAGGCAGCATGTCCTTCTCAATGGAAGGATCTCTGGTTCCATGGAATCTTCCACATTGGAATGCTGCGGAATAAAAAGGATTTAAATATTCAGCTTGCTAGCATTCAATGTACCTGCGGCTTGGCTTTAGCACATGGGTCTTCATCCTGTGGCCCTCCAGCTGCTGTGAAACTACACATCCCAGCATGCCCTGCCACAGTTTTGCTATTAAGGTATGCTAAAACTGAGGCAGGGCATGCTGGGATGTGTAGTTCCACAGCAGCTGGAGGGTCGCAGGTTGAAGACCCATGTTCTAGCATGCCTGTTCTATGATGCATGTACCGTGATGTCACAATCAGCTTGGAATGGGGTGTCTAGCAGGCATTTGCTGACAGCCACTTGAGGGAGACACACATCAGGAGATGCAGCATATCGGAGGTCTTCGATGCCTTTCCAGCAAATGCACACCACCTGCTGCTGGTCTGGACACAAAACAATGCCCACAATCGAAGTCCCAAAATGCCCAACTACAGGATTCATGTAAGTAGTGAATTTAGGAATGAATTTAGAAGTAGGAAATTAAGTTAGTTCACAAGTACATTCAAATTCAGATCTAAAGTCTAGGTAGGCCTCACGTCCTGGCAGCCCCCAGCACTTAAAAATGCCTTGATTAGAGGTAGAGAATTCAATGTAGATAAAAAGTAGACACAAAATAAGACTCCACAGAGCAGTTATCAGGTGTCTTTATCAATTGTTGCATTTAAAAAATCAAGCAATTAGGGAACACAATGTTGCAACAATGTAACCCTATTTGCAAAATAGTACTGAATAAGTTTGTCGATGTAAGACATTTGCAAAGGCGCATCCAAAACACGCTGGAAAATGCAACTGAATCTGTTTTTGGAGGCTAGAATAGGAAATGTGCATCGGTCCTACAAGTACTGAAAGCTCTTCTACCATCTCCCTTTTCTGAAAAGCCATTTAATATATGGTTCCCAGATAGGGGACATATCAGATATTGCCTTTCAAAAGCAGCAAATATCATACCACTTCTATTGCCATCAAAGATAAACATTGATTGTTTTCAGATATTGGATTGAAAAAGCAGTCTTTATTGACATAAAGAAGCAAAAAAACATACATAAACATTACACACATAAGTACTGTGTTGCAGCACAGATAAAACACAATACAAATGCTGTCGGTATAGTACAGTTCAAGAACTACAGCACAGGCCAGCCTACACTATAAATCATGAACTGCACTATACATTTAAACTATACAATAATACAACAGTTAATAAGGCTATGTGTGTGGAGTGTAAGAGGGTGAGGGAATCACAAGACCGAAGCTTTATTGTAACACAGACACATATAAGGGGAGGGGCAATAAATAGAAAGGTATCCTTTACTATAGAATGTAGTCTAATCCGACCTCTGTGCTCTTCCACAACTGAAAAACGGATAGCCTTCCATCCTGGAATATCTTTGGTTTTTCGCCAATGAAGAAAACAATCCCTCCCTCCAGCAGACCCTTCAACCACGATACAAGATCACAGCCAAAAGGCCGAGAAGCAACTACACTTGAGCTTAACAAAAATGGCTAAAACTTAGTGGAGGAAAGTGCAGTGCACCAAAACATAAGCTGACACAATCATGGAGAATGTGCCAGCATATATGCTCTTCTATCTATATTTTGCAAACCTGCTCTTGTCCCCTCCTGCTGCTCTATGTAGATTTGACGTCTGGCAAGGTGCATAACCCACTGACAAGCAGGCACACTCCTGCATGAGTTTTCTCTCTCACTAGCTGGATGATACACAATCATTTGCATGTGCTCCACCTCCGACACACCACCCACCCAACCACCCAGTCACCAGAGCCACCCACAAACCAACTGGCTCCGTGATTTAATTTGCACAGTGTAGTCATCCAGGCAGCATGTCCTTCTCAATGGAAGGATCTCTGGTTCCATGGAATCTTCCACATTGGAATGCTGCGGAACAAAAAGGATTTAAATATTCAGCTTGCTAGCATTCAATGTACCTGCGGCTTGGCTCTAGCACATGGGTCTTCATCCTGTGGCCCTCCAGCTGCTGTGAAACTACACATCCCAGCATGCCCTGCCACAGTTTTGCTATTAAGGTATGCTAAAACTGAGGCAGGGCATGCTGGGATGTGTAGTTCCACAGCAGCTGGAGGGTCGCAGGTTGAAGACCCATGTTCTAGCATGCCTGTTCTATGATGCATGTACCGTGATGTCACAATCAGCTTGGAATGGGGTGTCTAGCAGGCATTTGCTGACAGCCACTTGAGGGAGACACACATCAGGAGATGCAGCATATCGGAGGTCTTCGATGCCTTTCCAGCAAATGCACACCACCTGCTGCTGGTCTGGACACAAAACAATGCCCACAATCGAAGTCCCAAAATGCCCAACTACAGGATTCATGTAAGTAGTGAATTTAGGAATGAATTTAGAAGTAGGAAATTAAGTTAGTTCACAAGTACATTCAAATTCAGATCTAAAGTCTAGGTAGGCCTCACGTCCTGGCAGCCCCCAGCATTTAAAAATGCCTTGATTAAATGTAGATAAGAAGTAGACACAAAATAAGACTCCACAGAGCAATTATCAGGTGTCTTTATCAATTGTTGCATTTAAAAAAATCAAGCAATTAGGGAACACAATGTTGCGACAATGTAACCCTATTTGCAAAATAGTACTAAATAAGTTTGTCGATGTAAGACATTTGCAAAGGCGCAAACAAAACACGCTGGAAAATGCAACTGAATCTGTTTTTGGAGGTTAGAATAGATGCATGATCAAGTAGCTCAATGGGTAGGGTATTTGATTAGAATTCAACAGGTTATAGGTTTGAATCCTGGGTATGATAGTTTGAGGTGTTATTTAATAAAGTATGTTTATATATTAGTCACACATGGCTTACTTGTACAAATGGCATGTCACCAGTTAGTGCTGACTGCTGATATGCCATTTGCACAAACACGCCATGTGTGACTGTATATGCATTTAAGGAGGGCACCCCGGCAATACCACAAACCATTGAGTGTCAAGTATACTAGATATATCTTCATATCTCATGTGCTTTCTCTGAGACCAATCTTGTTATGCCCCTTCCCCACAAGGCATGCGCCTTTTGTCCATATTGCAAAAATGGGGAGGGGGGGGGGGGCATATAATTATCTGTCACAGGGCACCAAAAAGTCTAGTTATGGCTCTGGTATGCATTATGTAATCTGGCAGACCATATCTCCAACACTGGCTGGTTGGAATAGAAATCCGGTTATCTATGTGAGCAAATGACCATCAACGATTTACTCTCAAACACTAGAAAATGGACAAAAATGGTCCCCTAAACAAATTGGTTAAATTTTGGGTTTAACCAATTTGTGTAATGACCATTTTTGACCACTTTTCTAGTGTTTGGGAGCAAATGGTTAATTGACATTTGCTCCTATACATTACCAGATTTTCATTCCATCCATCCAGACTGGATAGATAGCCTGACAGATAATTGTGTAGTGTACGCCCAGGATAACTGTCAGTTGTGCTTTCTTTTATGACGGCACATAAATGGGTGGGCAGATCCAGAGCAAGCACTGCTCACTCATGCATAGTTGTCAACTGATGTGAAGTTCCAGGGGGCAATCTCAGTTATAAAGAAAAGTATCTGGAAATTGTCCCTAGTTTAAAAAAAAAATAAAAAAAAATTGATCAACTCCATTTATTTAGTATGATATCCCAGGTGATAGGATGCCGGCAGTCAGAACAACATACTTTATTAAATAACACATCTCAAACTACCATACCCAGGATTCAAACCTATAACCTGTTGAATTCTAATCAAACACCCTACCTATTGAGCTATTTGATCCTGCATAAAAATTGTGAACATTATATGAAGCTATTGGTACTTTGAAAAAAAAAGTATCAGCATTACAACGCAGGAGATCCATGCAGTTTGCAGCCACACACTACATGTATCTGCTCAGCCACAATGCTGATTATTTCTTCACAAAGTACAAGGTGAGCTCCAAACAGAATTCTCTAGCTTAGAATTATGCCAAACCTAGAAGTCGGGGCCCCCACCCTGGGATCCCCCAGAGGGAGGCCTGCACCGTCATGCGGCAGGCTTGTCCGTTTTGGAAGCAGGCTGATGGGCAGCCCAGGCTTGCTTCAGTCTGGGCTTGGCAGGTCTGGAAGCATGAGCTTGCTTTGGGTATGCCTGACCTTGGGTACGCTTTACCTTGAGGATGAAAGGGCCAAGGGAAAGTACTTTTAGCCTTCTGCGTGGTAGGAGTCATACTAGGTAGGCAAGCTGTTTTAGCAGTAGCCAGATCAGCTACAATCTTATTGAGGTCTTCTCCAAAGAGAGTGTCTCCCTTGAAAGGAAGCACCTCCAGGGTTTTCTTGGAATCCATATCCACCGACCAGGATCTCAACCAGCTGTATAAAGTATTACCTTGGAACTGGCTCTCCACTCCCCATTATCTGGTTATCATGGCTTCCTCCGCCAGTGTCCAGACTCGCTTGCTGAAGCTCGGCCACTTCTTCCTAGCAGCAGGCTCCTGGATCACTGGGCAGCAGAGGTGCTTGGGAGCCGGAAGGGGGCGGAGCAATCAGGCAGGCAGTTGCAGTGCTGCCCAGCTATCTGTGGTGTGAGAAGAAGCAGGGGCACCCCACCGCTGGCAGTGCTGCAGCTAGCGGTGGTGGCAGCGGCGAGGCTGCTGGGCTGGGTCTTGAAAAAGGTGGAAAGAAGGGTGTTACGGCATGGAATGTACAAACTGCGAGACCCTGCTGGTAGCGCCTTTGTCTATTTAGTAGGAAGGGCACGTAACAGCCGGAGGGCAATGGAGGAAGCCCCTTTAGGGCTGGAGCCCGGCGGCAACTGACTCCGTTGTCTCTGGCAGTTCCGCCCCTGGACTAGAGGAATGGTCAAGAACATGGCAACATTTAATGCCAAAAAATGCAAAATCATACACGTCTCAAAAATACAAAGGCTAACTATAATATTAAGGGCATTATAATGGCAAGAGGAAAGCTATCTAAGTATTACTATTTCAGGTGAGCAATGTAACAAAGCAATAGGAAAGGCAAGTCAGATGCTTGTTTGCATAGGTAAAGAACCAGTAGCAGAAAAAAGTAATACAGGTTGAGTATCCCATATCCAAATATTCCGAAATACGGAATATTCCGAAATACGGACTTTTTTGAGTGAGACTGAGATAGTGAAACCTTTGTTTTTTGATGGCTCAGTGTACACAAACTTTGTTTAATACTCAAAGTTATTAAAAATATTGTATTAAATGAACTTCAGACTGTGTGTATAAGGTGTATATGACACATAAATGAATTCTGTGAATGTACACACACTTTGTTTAATGCACAAAGTTATAAAAAATATTGGCTAAAATGACCTTCAGGCTGTGTGTATATGGTATATATGAAACATAAATGCATTCTGTGCTTAGATTTAGGTCCCATCACCATAATATCTCGTTATGGTATGCAATTATTCCAAAATACAGAAAAATCCGATATCCAAAATTCCTCTGGTCCCAAGCATTTTGGATAAGGGATACTCAACCTGTAATGCCACTGTATAGGTCCTTGGTACAGCCACATTTAGAATCCTGTGTTCAGTTCCAGAAGCCATATCTCAAGTCCTGTTGGAGAAAGAGCACTATATAAATAAATAGTATCAAAATTTGTTTCACGGCACCCCTAGGCCAAAGTTTTTTTTATTGAGAAATTCAGAAAAAAATATAAAATTAAGTAAATTGTGTTTATAGCATGTCATCCTCAGGTTCAGTTATGTTGTGAGGGAATGGTTTTGCCAATTTAATAAAGTATAAATAATTTTAATTGGTCCTGGACCACCAAACTATGCTACCAGTGCAAGAACCCCAGTTTGGAAACTACTGCCATAAAATAAACCTTTTTTTGTTTTTTTTAAACTACATGTAATACACCTTAGATCTCAGTTCCTAAAAGGTTTTAAACCCTTGCATACAGTAAACTACACATATTTAAAAATCCTACACCGGGCACAAGTGCTCACGGGCCAATTTCATGGCAGTCTCGGATAGGAGGGCATTGTGGATTCACCAAGGGAATGCTGATGCTGACTCCAAGAAGCCTCTTCAAGATCGCAGGAGCAGAGTCCTCTGCTTCTGCCAAATCCACTGCATGACGCTGGGGCTCTCTTGCAGGAGCCCACACCAGTGGGGGGCACCAGGGGCGAAACTACTGGCAGGGCAGGCAGTGCATTGCACTGGGGCCCCGCCGCACTCAAGGGCCCACAGCCGCCGGCATTACAATGAGTCACAATGACTCATTGTATCATGCCGCAGCCGCACACCAGCGCTCCCGTCAGGTATGCGTCCTGCGACTCCCGCCGCCCGCCCGTCGTAACGAACAGATCAGGCCAGGGCACTACGGGCAGCAGCCGCAGCACCAGACACGCTGCCGCCTCTGTAACACACGAAGAGGGAGGAGGGTCGCTTGGAGATGAGAGGAGCAGCGGCACGGGTGGGAGGAGGAGGAGGAGGGAGGTGAAGGAAGGAGCCGCAGCAGCGCTTTGTTACTGGTGGAGGCGCTGCTGCTGCTGCCCCTCTGCTTCACTATAGGCTGTCTTCCGAGAACAGCCTATAGTGAAGCAGAGGGGCAGCAGCAGCAGCGCCTCCACCAATAAGACAGCGCTGCTGCGGCTCCCTCCTCCACCTCCCTCCTCCTCCTTCTCTACTGCCCGGGAATCGTCAAGCTGCACGAGAAGCCTGAGCCAGCGGAGAGGGTAAGTATAATTCTTCTTTCTTTCTTTCTTTCTTTCTTTCTTTCTTTCTTTCTTTCTTTCTTTCTTTCTTTCTTTCTTTCGACTCTTTCTTTCTTTGTTGGGACTGCCTGCCGCTATGTGTAAAAAGGGGGAATCTGCCTGCCGCTATGTGTAAAAAGGGGGAATCTGCCTGCCGCTATGTGTAAAAAGGGGGAATCTGCCTGCCGCTATGTGTAAAAAGGGGGAATCTGCCTGCAGCTATGTGTAAAAGGGGGGAATCTGCCTGCAGCTATGTGTTAAAAGGGGGAATCTGCCTGCAGCTATGTGTAAAAAGGGGGACTGCCTGCCGCAATGTGTAAAAAGGGGGAATCTGCCTGCCGCTATGTGTAAAAAGGGGGAATCTGCCTGCAGCTATGTGTAAAAAGGGGGACTGCCTGCCGCAATGTGTAAAAAGGGGGAATCTGCCTGCCGCAATGTGTAAAAAGGGGGAAGCTGCTTGCCGCAATGTGTAAAAAGGGGGAATCTGCTTGCCGCAATGTGTAACAAGGGGGAATCTGCCTGCCGTAATGTGTAACAAGGGGGATGCTGTCTGCCGTAATGTGTAACAAGGGCACGCTGTCTGCCATAATGTGTAACAAGGGCAAGCTGTCTGCTGTAATGTGTAACAAGGGCAAGCTGTCTGCTGTAATGTGTAAAAAGTGTACGATGTCTGCCATTATGTGTAACAAGGGCAGGCTGACTGCTGTTATGTGAAAAAAGTGTACGCTGTCTGCCGCTATGTTTAACAAGGGCAGGCTGTCTGCCGTTATGTGTAAAAAGTGTACGCTGTCTGCCGCTATGTTTAACAAGGGCAGGCTGTCTGCCGTTATGTGAAAAAAATGTACGCTGTCTGCCGCTATGTGTAACAAGGGCACGCTGTCTGCCGTTGTGTAAAAAAGGGGGATGCTGTCTGCCGTAATGTGTAAAAAGGGGACGCTGTCTGCTGTAATGTGTAAAAAGAGGACGCTGTCTGCTGTAATGTGTAAAAAGAGGAATCTGTCCGCCGTGAGGTGTAAAAGGGTCTCTACCTGGTGTAGTGGTGCTACTGTGCGGCGTAATTTGAATAATGGAGACTACTGTGCACCGTTTTATGAATTGGTATTATTTTGTGGCCACACCCCTTAACCACGAAGCCACGCCACTATGTTTTTTTGCGCGCGCCTACAGCGCGCACTGCCCCTGTTTTGCATGCAGGGGTGGGGCTCCAATGCAGTTTCTTGCACACACTGCTAAAATGTCTAGTTACGGCACTGTTGCTAGGTATCCACTTCCCTGAGCAGGCCCCCCTCACCAGATCCTCTCCAGGGGTGAGGGGGTGGACTTGGATGGGAAGGGATGGGGGGGGGGGGCCCAAGCCATTTTGTCGCACATGGGCCCACTGCTCGCTAGTTCCACCACTGGGGGGCACGTCTAAAACTCTTCAGTCAGTTCTGGATTCATTCGGACCTGGACTCGTGGGTTTTACAAATAGTGTCCCAAGGGTACAAACTGGGGTTTCAAGAAGTTCCCCCTCACCGATTGTTCAAATCAGCCTTAGTCAGCAGGGAGAAGGTTTTTATTCAAGCCTATTCGTGGTCCCGAAGCCGGACGGCTCAGTCAGACCAATCTTAAATCTGAAATCCCTTAATTTCTACCTAAAGAAATTCAATTTCAAGATGGAATCTCTCAGGGTAGTGATCTCCAGTCCGGGGGATAAAGGAGATTTCCTGGTTTTGGTAGACATAAAGGATGCCTACTTACATGTTCCCATTTAGCCACTGCATCAAGCTACCTGAGGTTTGCAATTCAGGATTGTCATTACCAATTTCAGACGTTGCCGTTTGGTCTGTCCACGGCTCCGAGGATTTTCACCAGGGTGATGGCGGAAATGATGGTTCTCCTTCGCAAGCAAGGAGTCACAATTATCCCGTACTTGGATGATCTCCTGATAAAGGCGAGATCCAGGTACCAGTTGGTGCAAAACATCTACTCTCCCTGACAGTTCTTTAACAACATGGTTGGCTCCTAAACTTGCCAAAATCGCAGTTGGTCCTAATGACGCGGTTGTTGTTTTTGGGAGTGATACTGGACACAGAAGAGGTTTTCTTCTAGTGGAATGGCTCTGGAGATCCAGAGTCTGGTCAAACAAATTCTGAAACCAGCAAGAGTGTTAATCCATCAATGCATTCGGTTGCTGGGGAAGATGGTTGCGGCCTACGAGGCCATTCAGTTTGGCAGGCTCCATGCCAGAGTGTTCCAGTGGGACCTGTTGGACAAGTGGTCCGGATCCCACCTACACATGCACCGGAGGATAATCCTGTCTTCCAAGACCAGAATCTCACTCCATTGGTGGCTGCACAGTTCTCACCACCTAGAGGGGCGATGGTTTGGGATCCAGGACGGGATCCTAGGGACCACGGATGCAACCCTCCGAGGCTGGGGAGCGGTCACACAGGGGGAAAACATCCAAGGAAGATGGTCAAGTCAGGAAAGTTGTCTCCACATAAATGTTCTGGAGTTAAGGGCCATTTAATAACTGCAGACACAGTACGCACTGGGACGGGTGCCCAGCATCCTCTACGGACTAAGAGAAAAGGATTTACCAGTAGGTATTAAAATCCTATTTTCTCTAAAGTCCTAGAGGATGCTGGGGACTCCGTAAGGACCATGGGGATAGACGGGCTCCGCAGGAGACATGGGCACTTTAAGAAAGACTTTAGTTCTGGGTGTGCACTGGCTCCTCCCTCTATGCCCCTCCTCCAGACCTCAGTTTGATACTGTGCCCAGTGGAGACTGGGTGCTTTTCATGAGCTCTCCTGAGCTTTCTGACAGAAAGTATTTTGTTAGGTTTTTAATTTTCAGGGAGCACTGCTGGCAACAGACTCCCTCATCGAGGGACTGAGGGGAGAGAAGCAGCCCTACAGCCCTACTCTCTGAGTTGCAAGGTCCTGCTTCTTAGGCTACTGGACACCATTAGCTCCAGAGGGATTGGTACGCAGGATCTCACCCTCGCCGTCCGTCCCAGAGCCGCGCCTCCGTCCCCCTCGCAGAGCCGGAAGATAGAAGCCGGGTGAGTATGAGAAGAAAAGAAGACTTCAGAGGCGGCAGAAGACTTCATGATCTTCACTGAGGTAACGCACAGCACTGCAGCTGTGTGCCTTTGCTCCCATACACCTCACATACTCCGGTCACTGTAAGGGTGCAGGGCGCAGGGGGGGCGCCCTGGGCAGCAATATAAACCTCTTTCGCAAAAATATAACATATATACAGCTGGGCACTGTATATATGTATGAGCCCCCACCAATTTTACAGTTTAAGCGGGACAGAAGCCCGCCTCTGAGGGGGCGGGGCTTCTCCCTCAGCACTCACCAGCGCCATTTTTTCTCCACAGCACCGCTGAGAGGAAGCTCCCCGGACTCTACCCTGCTTATACCACGTTAGACAAGAGGGTTGAAAAGAGGGGGGGGGGGGGGGCACATAATTCGCAAATTACATACAGCAGCACTACTGGGCAAACATTAAGTTACTGTTTTATTCCTGGGTTATATAGCGCTGGGGTGTGTGCTGGCATACTCCCTCTCTGTCTCTCCAAAGGGCCTTGTGGGGAAACTGTCTTCAGAAAAAGCATTCCCTGTGTGTGTGGTGTGTCGGTACACGTGTGTCGACATGTCTGAGGAAGAAGGCTATATTAGAGAGGAGCGGGAGCAAATGAATGTGGTGTCTCCGCCGACAGCTGATTGGATGGATATGTGGAATGTTTTAAATGCTAGTGTAAACTCATTGCACAAAAGATTAGACAAGGCAGAAGCTTTGGGACAGTCAGGGTCTCAACCCATGCCTGATCCTATGTTGCAGGGACTGTCAGGGTCTCATAAGCGCCCACTATCCCAGTTTGTTGACACAGATACCGACACGGATTCTGACTCCAGTGTCGATTACGATGATGCAAAGTTACAGCCAAAATTGGCAAAATCCATTCGATTTATGATTATGGCAATAAAAAAGGTTTTGCACATCACAGAGTAACCCCCTGTCGCTGACAAGAGGGTACATATGTACAAGGGAAAGAAGCCTGAGGTAACCTTTCCCCCCTCACACGAGCTGAACGAGTTATGTGAAAAAGCTTGGAAATCTCCAGATAAAAGACTGCAGATTTCCAAAAGGATTCTTATGGCGTATCCTTTCCCATCAACGGATAGGTTACGATGGGAATCCTCCCCTAGGGTGGACAAAGCATTAACACGCTTATCCAAGAAGGTAGCCCTCCCGTCCCAGGATACGGCTACCCTCAAAGAGTGTGCTGACCGCAAACAGGAGATTACCCTGAAGTCCATTTATACACATTCAGGTACCTTACTCAGACCGGCAATTGCGTCGACCAGGGTGTGTAGTGCTGTAGCGGCATGGACAAATGCCTTATCTGAGGGGATGGATAGCCTAGACAAGGATACTATTTTATTGACCCTGAGGCATATAAGAGATGCTGTCCTATATATGTGTGTATGCAAACTACCGGTGGTGCTGCAGGGCCCACACCCTTTTACTTGTCTTGTAGAGCAGCTCTGAAGCTGTTACAGTGCCCAGCTGCTGCAAGAAATCAGCTTGAATGCTTCAGGGGCTTGGGCATGGCCAACATGAGCCCCACACCGAAGGAGGGTGGGGGTGTTTAATGCAAACTTGGGGTTATCCAAGCGCCGCAAAAGACCGCCATGCCCCGCATGCCCCTTTTCTCTTTTCATATACAGATGAGGGTTCCAGCCAACTTTGGCCCACTGCTTGGATGACATCACCGAATGCAAATCCGTCTGCTGCAGACCTTCCCCCAGGAATGCTTGCAATAGTTGTTGCATATGGTTTAATGTCTGAGGGTGCTTCAGTATTAGGCAGCCTTCCGCCCTCCCATGTTCATCTGAAAAGATGTGGTCTCCCTGCAGTTGTTGTCCCCAGACGAGAGTTCCCTTGTGCTTCCTCAGTTAAATCTCCTTAACTTGACGAGGGTGTGCCCGAGCAGCCGCCCTCCCCAGCCCTTTCCCAACACATACTTATCTTGCATATGAGATCTCTTGATCATGAAGATAGTTCTCACAGGTTGAGGTTCATCCTGGCCCCGCTCCCCGCTGGAGAGCGCTGATGGGGACAGCAGCGGGGCTTCAGCAGCAGGGTGAGTATGTGTGGCCAGAGACCTCCCTTCCCATGTGCAGGCCTGCAGAGTGTGCCGCGCAGGATGGGGCATGTGACACTCTCCCTCCCTGGGGCTCTTCGAGATGTAGCTCCTCAGCAGTATTTTTCCCGGGCTGCGCGGCGCTCTCCCCGACTGGCATCCGCCCTGGAACACTGCCTTCCTCAACGCAACATCAGCAGGGGGCCCGGGCCTCATCACCATCCCAGGTCTTTCTCATGTATGTATCATGTATGTGTGTGTGATATATGTATGAATCATATATGTTTGTGATAGATACATATATATATATATATATATATATATATATATGTACACAGGGGGGTGGGGGATATAGCGACCGTCGGTGTCTTAAAAATAGTTCAGAAATTGTGGAGTTAAAATCGTATCTAAAATGAGTAACCAGATCTAGAAATTATTTAAAAAAGGGGGGTGATGTTTATTTAAACACTAAAACAGACAAATTAATTACATACAATCTCTAAAATTTAAGCAGCAACAATTCTTAAAAAATGGGATAAAAACAATAAACACAATGCTATAAATAGTATACCAGTTAAAAGATATAAAACAATTTTAACTTAACTTGGTATGAGGTCGCTACCTGGCAGTGACCTCATACCAAGTTAAGTTAAAATTGTTTTATATCTTTTAACTGGTATTTATAGCATTGTGTTTATTGTTTTTATCCCATTTTTTAAGAATTGTTGCTGCTTAAATTTTAGAGATTGTATGTAATTAATTTGTCTGTTTTAGTGTTTAAATAAACATCACCCCCCTTTTTTAAATAATTTCTAGATCTGGTTACTCATTTTAGATACGATTTTAACTCCACAATTTCTGAACTATTTTTAAGACACCGACGGTCGCTATATCCCCCACCCCCCTGTGTGCATTACTCGTTGTTTCAGGGAACTACCATCCCTGTGTTTTCTGGGGGACAGCTGACGCCCTGTGCTAATTCCTAGGGAGTGTCGTTAATTCTTACGTGGATTCTAGATTATTTGGTGTTGTACACAAGTGGCGCAATAAACTCTCCCCTATTTTTTGATATATATATATATATGTATCTATCTATCTATCTGTCTATCTATCTATCTATCTATCTATCTATCTATCTATCTATCTATCGTATGTGTGTGTATATATGTATCTATCATGTATGTATGTATGTATCTATCTTGTAGGTATGTGTTCTATCTATCTATCTATCTATCTATCTATCTATCTATCGTGTGTGTGATATATGTATGTATCTATCATGTATGTGTTATATGTATGTATCACACCTTCCTCTATACATATACATACATACATACATACATACACACTAGAGATGAGCGGGTTCGGTTTCTCTGAAACCGAACCCGCACGAACTTCATGTTTTTTTCACGGGTCCGAGCAGACTCGGATCCTCCCGCCTTGCTCGGTTAACCCGAGCGCGCCCGAACGTCATCATGACGCTGTCGGATTCTCGCGAGACTCGGATTCTATATAAGGAGCCGCGCGTCGCCGCCATTTTCACACGTGCATTGAGATTGATAGGGAGAGGACGTGGCTGGCGTCCTCTCCATTAGAAATTAGATTAGAAGAGAGAGAGAGATTGTGCAGAGTCAGACAGAGTTTACCACAGTGACCAGTGCAGTTGTTGTTAGTTAACTTTTATTTATTTTAATATAATATATCCGTTCTCTGCTATATCCGTTCTCTGCCTGAAAAAAAACGATACACAGCAGCAGCCAGTCACACAGTGTGACTCAGTCTGTGTGCACTCAGCTCAGCCCAGTGTGCTGCACATCAATGTATAAAAGGCAAAGCTTATAATAATTGTGGGGGAGACTGGGGAGCACTGCAGGTTGTTATAGCAGGAGCCCCCAGGAGTACATAATATTATATTAATTTAAAATTAAACAGTGCACACTTTTGCTGCAGGAGTGCCACTGCCAGTGTGACTAGTGGTGACCAGTGCCTGACCACCAGTATAGTAGTATATTGTTGTATGTATTGTATACTATCTCTTTATCAACCAGTCTATATTAGCAGCAGACACAGTACAGTGCGGTAGTTCACGGCTGTGGCTACCTCTGTGTCGGCAGTCGGAACTCGGCAGGCAGTCCGTCCATCCATAATTGTATTACAATATATACCACCTAACCGTGGTATTTTTTTTTCTTTCTTTATACCGTCGTCATAGTGTCATACTAGTTGTTACGAGTATACTACTATCTCTTTATCAACCAGTGTACAGTGCGGTAGTTCACGGCTGTGGCTACCTCTGTGTCGGCAGTCGGCAGGCAGTCCGTCCATCCATAATTGTATTATTATTATAATATATACCACCTAACCGTGGTTTTTTTTTCATTCTTTATACCGTCATAGTGTCATACTAGTTGTTACGAGTATACTACTATCTCTTTATCAACCAGTGTACAGTGCGGTAGTTCACGGCTGTGGCTACCTCTGTGTCGGCAGTCGGCAGGCAGTCCGTCCATCCATAATTGTATTATTATTATAATATATACCACCTAACCGTGGTTTTTTTTTCATTCTTTATACCGTCGTCATAGTGTCATACTAGTTGTTACGAGTATACTACTATCTCTTTATCAACCAGTGTACAGTGCGGTAGTTCACGGCTGTGGCTACCTCTGTGTCGGCAGTCGGCAGGCAGTCCGTCCATCCATAATTGTATTATTATTATAATATATACCACCTAACCGTGGTTTTTTTTTCATTCTTTATACCGTCGTCATAGTGTCATACTAGTTGTTACGAGTATACTACTATCTCTTTATCAACCAGTGTACAGTGCGGTAGTTCACGGCTGTGGCTACCTCTGTGTCGGCAGTCGGCAGGCAGTCCGTCCATCCATAATTGTATTATTATTATAATATATACCACCTAACCGTGTTTTTTTTTTCATTCTTTATACCGTCGTCATAGTGTCATACTAGTTGTTACGAGTATACTACTATCTCTTTATCAACCAGTGTACAGTGCGGTAGTTCACGGCTGTGGCTACCTCTGTGTCGGCAGTCGGCAGGCAGTCCGTCCATCCATAATTGTATTATTATTATAATATATACCACCTAACCGTGGTTTTTTTTTCATTCTTTATACCGTCGTCATAGTGTCATACTAGTTGTTACGAGTATACTACTATCTCTTTATCAACCAGTGTACAGTGCGGTAGTTCACGGCTGTGGCTACCTCTGTGTCGGCAGTCGGCAGGCAGTCCGTCCATCCATAATTGTATTATTATTATAATATATACCACCTAACCGTGGTTTTTTTTTCATTCTTTATACCGTCGTCATAGTGTCATACTAGTTGTTACGAGTATACTACTATCTCTTTATCAACCAGTGTACAGTGCGGTAGTTCACGGCTGTGGCTACCTCTGTGTCGGCAGTCGGCAGGCAGTCCGTCCATCCATAATTGTATTATTATTATAATATATACCACCTAACCGTGGTTTTTTTTTCATTCTTTATACCGTCGTCATAGTGTCATACTAGTTGTTACGAGTATACTACTATCTCTTTATCAACCAGTGTACAGTGCGGTAGTTCACGGCTGTGGCTACCTCTGTGTCGGCAGTCGGCAGGCAGTCCGTCCATCCATAATTGTATTATTATTATAATATATACCACCTAACTGTGGTATTTTTTTTTCTTTCTTTATACCGTCGTCATAGTGTCATACTAGTTGTTACGAGTATACTACTATCTCTTTATCAACCAGTGTACAGTGCGGTAGTTCACGGCTGTGGCTACCTCTGTGTCGGCAGTCGGCAGGCAGTCCGTCCATCCATAATTGTATTATTATTATAATATATACCACCTAACCGTGGTTTTTTTTTCATTCTTTATACCGTCGTCATAGTGTCATACTAGTTGTTACGAGTATACTACTATCTCTTTATCAACCAGTGTACAGTGCGGTAGTTCACGGCTGTGGCTACCTCTGTGTCGGCAGTCGGCAGGCAGTCCGTCCATCCATAATTGTATTATTATTATAATATATACCACCTAACCGTGGTTTTTTTTTCATTCTTTATACCGTCGTCATAGTGTCATACTAGTTGTTACGAGTATACTACTATCTCTTTATCAACCAGTGTACAGTGCGGTAGTTCACGGCTGTGGCTACCTCTGTGTCGGCAGTCGGCAGGCAGTCCGTCCATCCATAATTGTATTATTATTATAATATATACCACCTAACTGTGGTATTTTTTTTTCTTTCTTTATACCGTCGTCATAGTGTCATACTAGTTGTTACGAGTATACTACTATCTCTTTATCAACCAGTGTACAGTGCGGTAGTTCACGGCTGTGGCTACCTCTGTGTCGGCATTCGGCAGGCAGTCCGTCCATCCATAATTGTATTATTATTATAATATATACCACCTAACCGTGGTTTTTTTTTCATTCTTTATACCGTCGTCATAGTGTCATACTAGTTGTTACGAGTATACTACTATCTCTTTATCAACCAGTGTACAGTGCGGTAGTTCACGGCTGTGGCTACCTCTGTGTCGGCAGTCGGCAGGCAGTCCGTCCATCCATAATTGTATTATTATTATAATATATACCACCTAACCGTGGTATTTTTTTTTCTTTCTTTATACCGTCGTCATAGTGTCATACTAGTTGTTACGAGTATACTACTATCTCTTTATCAACCAGTGTACAGTGCGGTAGTTCACGGCTGTGGCTACCTCTGTGTCGGCAGTCGGCAGGCAGTCCGTCCATCCATAATTGTATAATTATTATAATATATACCACCTAACCGTGGTTTTTTTTTCATTCTTTATACCGTCGTCATAGTGTCATACTAGTTGTTACGAGTATACTACTATCTCTTTATCAACCAGTGTACAGTGCGGTAGTTCACGGCTGTGGCTACCTCTGTGTCGGCAGTCGGCAGGCAGTCCGTCCATCCATAATTGTATTATTATTATAATATATACCACCTAACTGTGGTATTTTTTTTTCTTTCTTTATACCGTCGTCATAGTGTCATACTAGTTGTTACGAGTATACTACTATCTCTTTATCAACCAGTGTACAGTGCGGTAGTTCACGGCTGTGGCTACCTCTGTGTCGGCAGTCGGCAGGCAGTCCGTCCATCCATAATTGTATTATTATTATAATATATACCACCTAACCGTGGTTTTTTTTTCATTCTTTATACCGTCGTCATAGTGTCATACTAGTTGTTACGAGTATACTACTATCTCTTTATCAACCAGTGTACAGTGCGGTAGTTCACGGCTGTGGCTACCTCTGTGTCGGCAGTTGGCAGGCAGTCCGTCCATCCATAATTGTATTATTATTATAATATATACCACCTAACTGTGGTATTTTTTTTTCTTTCTTTATACCGTCGTCATAGTGTCATACTAGTTGTTACGAGTATACTACTATCTCTTTATCAACCAGTGTACAGTGCGGTAGTTCACGGCTGTGGCTACCTCTGTGTCGGCAGTCGGCAGGCAGTCCGTCCATCCATAATTGTATTATTATTATAATATATACCACCTAACCGTGGTTTTTTTATACCACCTAACCGTGGCAGTCCGTCCATAATTGTATACTAGTATCCAATCCATCCATCTCCATTGTTTACCTGAGGTGCCTTTTAGTTCTGCCTATAAAATATGGAGAACAAAAAAGTTGAGGTTCCAAAATTAGGGAAAGATCAAGATCCACTTCCACCTCGTGCTGAAGCTGCTGCCACTAGTCATGGCCGAGACGATGAAATGCCAGCAACGTCGTCTGCCAAGGCCGATGCCCAATGTCATAGTACAGAGCATGTCAAATCCAAAACACCAAATATCAGAAAAAAAAGGACTCCAAAACCTAAACTAAAATTGTCGGAGGAGAAGCGTAAACTTGCCAATATGCCATTTACCACACGGAGTGGCAAGGAACGGCTGAGGCCCTGGCCTATGTTCATGGCTAGTGGTTCAGCTTCACATGAGGATGGAAGCACTCAGCCTCTCGCTAGAAAAATGAAACGACTCAAGCTGGCAAAAGCACAGCAAAGAACTGTGCGTTCTTCGAAATCCCAAATCCACAAGGAGAGTCCAATTGTGTCGGTTGCGATGCCTGACCTTCCCAACACTGGACGTGAAGAGCATGCGCCTTCCACTATTTGCATGCCCCCTGCAAGTGCTGGAAGGAGCACCCGCAGTCCAGTTCCTGATAGTCAGATTGAAGATGTCAGTGTTGAAGTACACCAGGATGAGGAGGATATGGGTGTTGCTGGCGCTGGGGAGGAAATTGACCAGGAGGATTCTGATGGTGAGGTGGTTTGTTTAAGTCAGGCACCCGGGGAGACACCTGTTGTCCGTGGGACGAATATGGCCGTTGACATGCCAGGTGAAAATACCAAAAAAATCAGCTCTTCGGTGTGGAGGTATTTCACCAGAAATGCGGACAACAGGTGTCAAGCCGTGTGTTCCCTTTGTCAAGCTGTAATAAGTAGGGGTAAGGACGTTAACCACCTCGGAACATCCTCCCTTATACGTCACCTGCAGCGCATTCATAATAAGTCAGTGACAAGTTCAAAAACTTTGGGTGACAGCGGAAGCACTCCACTGACCAGTAAATCCCTTCCTCTTGTAACCAAGCTCACGCAAACCACCCCACCAACTCCCTCAGTGTCAATTTCCTCCTTCCCCAGGAATGCCAATAGTCCTGCAGGCCATGTCACTGGCAATTCTGACGATTCCTCTCCTGCCTGGGATTCCTCCGATGCATCCTTGCGTGTAACGCCTACTGCTGCTGGCGCTGCTGTTGTTGCTGCTGGGAGTCGATGGTCATCCCAGAGAGGAAGTCGTAAGACCACTTTTACTACTTCCACCAAGCAATTGACTGTCCAACAGTCATTTGCGAGGAAGATTAAATATCACAGCAGTCATCCTACTGCAAAGCGGATAACTGAGGCCTTGACATCCTGGGTGGTGAGAAACGTGGTTCCGGTATCCATCATTACTGCAGAGCCAACTAAAGACTTGTTGGAGGTACTGTGTCCCCGGTACCAAATACCATCTAGGTTCCATTTCTCTAGGGTTGCGATACCGAAAATGTACACAGACCTCAGAAAAAGAGTCACCAGTGTCCTAAAAAATGCAGCTGTACCCAATGTCCACTTAACCACGGACATGTGGACAAGTGGAGCAGGGCAGGGTCAGGACTATATGACTGTGACAGCCCACTGGGTAGATGTATGGACTCCCGCCGCAAGAACAGCAGCGGCGGCACCAGTAGCAGCATCTCGCAAACGCCAACTCGTTCCTAGGCAGGCTACGCTTTGTATCACCGGTTTCCAGAATACGCACACAGCTGAAAACCTCTTACGGCAACTGAGGAAGATCATCGCGGAATGGCTTACCCCAATTGGACTCTCCTGTGGATTTGTGGCATCGGACAACGCCAGCAATATTGTGCGTGCATTACATCTGGGCAAATTCCAGCACGTCCCATGTTTTGCACATACCTTGAATTTGGTGGTGCAGAATTTTTTAAAAAACGACAGGGGCGTGCAAGAGATGCTGTCGGTGGCCAGAAAAATTGCGGGACACTTTCGGCGTACAGGCAGCACGTACAGAAGACTGGAGCACCACCAAAAACGCCTGAACCTGCCCTGCCATCATCTGAAGCAGGAGGTGGTAACGAGGTGGAATTCAACCCTCTATATGCTTCAGAGGTTGGAGGAGCAGCAAAAGGCCATTCAAGCCTATACAACTGACCACGATATAGGAGGTGGAATGCACCTGTCTCAAGCGCAGTGGAGAATGATTTCAACGTTGTGCAAGGTTCTGCAACCTTTTGAACTTGCCACACGTGAAGTCAGTTCAGACACTGCCAGCCTGAGTCAGGTCATTCCCCTCATCAGGCTTTTGCAGAAGAAGCTGGAGACATTGAAGGAGGAGCTAAGACAGAGCGATTCCGCTAGGCATGTGGGACTTGTGGATGGAGCCCTTAATTCGCTTAACAAGGATTCACGGGTGGTCAATCTGTTGAAATCAGAGCACTACATTTTGGCCACCGTGCTCGATCCTAGATTTAAAACCTACCTTGGATCTCTCTTTCCGGCGCACACAAGTCTGCTGGGTTTCAAAGACCTGCTGGTGAGAAAATTGTCAAGTCAAGCGGAACGCGACCTGTCAACATCTCCTCCTTCACATTCTCCCGCAACTGGGGGTGCGAGGAAAAGGCTCAGAATTCCGAGCCCACCCGCTGGCGGTGATGCAGGGCAGTCTGGAGCGACTGCTGATGCTGACATCTGGTCCGGACTGAAGGACCTGACAACCATTACGGACATGTCGTCTACTGTCACTGCATATGATTCTATCACCATTGATAGAATGGTGGAGGATTATATGAGTGACCGCATCCAAGTAGGCACGTCACACAGTCCGTACTTATACTGGCAGGAAAAAGAGGCAATTTGGAGGCCCTTGCACAAACTGGCTTTATTCTACCTAAGTTGCCCTCCCACAAGTGTGTACTCCGAAAGAGTGTTTAGTGCCGCCGCTCACCTTGTCAGCAATCGGCGTACGAGGTTACATCCAGAAAATGTGGAGAAGATGATGTTCATTAAAATGAATTATAATCAATTCCTCCGCGGAGACATTGACCAGCAGCAATTGCCTCCACAAAGTACACAGGGAGCTGACATGGTGGATTCCAGTGGGGACGAATTGATAATCTGTGAGGAGGGGGATGTACACGGTGATATATCGGAGGATGATGATGAGGTGGACATCTTGCCTCTGTAGAGCCAGTTTGTGCAAGGAGAGATTAATTGCTTCTTTTTTGGTGGGGGTCCAAACCAACCCGTCATTTCAGTCACAGTCGTGTGGCAGACCCTGTCACTGAAATGATGGGTTGGTTAAAGTGTGCATGTCCTGTTTTGTTTATACAACATAAGGGTGGGTGGGAAGGGCCCAAGGACAATTCCATCTTGCACCTCTTTTTTCTTTTATTTTTCTTTGCGTCATGTGCTGTTTGGGGAGGGTTTTTTGGAAGGGACATCCTGCGTGACACTGCAGTGCCACTCCTAGATGGGCCCGGTGTTTGTGTCGGCCACTAGGGTCGCTTATCTTTCTCACACAGCTACCTCATTGCGCCTCTTTTTTTCTTTGCGTCATGTGCTGTTTGGGGAGGGTTTTTTGGAAGGGACATCCTGCGTGACACTGCAATGCCACTCCTAGATGGGCCCGGTGTTTGTGTCGGCCACTAGGGTCGCTTATCTTTCTCACACAGTCAGCTACCTCATTGCGCCTCTTTTTTTCTTTGCGTCATGTGCTGTTTGGGGAGGGTTTTTTGGAAGGGACATCCTGCGTGACACTGCAGTGCCACTCCTAGATGGGCCCGGTGTTTGTGTCGGCCACTAGGGTCGCTAATCTTACTCACACAGCTACCTCATTGCGCCTCTTTTTTTCTTTGCGTCATGTGCTGTTTGGGGAGGGTTTTTTGGAAGGGACATCCTGCGTGACACTGCAGTGCCACTCCTAGATGGGCCCGGTGTTTGTGTCGGCCACTAGGGTCGCTTATCTTTCTCACACAGTCAGCTACCTCATTGCGCCTCTTTTTTTCTTTGCGTCATGTGCTGTTTGGGGAGGGTTTTTTGGAAGGGACATCCTGCGTGACACTGCAGTGCCACTCCTAGATGGGCCCGGTGTTTGTGTCGGCCACTAGGGTCGCTTATCTTTCTCACACAGTCAGCTACCTCATTGCGCCTCTTTTTTTCTTTGCGTCATGTGCTGTTTGGGGAGGGTTTTTTGGAAGGGACATCCTGCGTGACACTGCAGTGCCACTCCTAGATGGGCCCGGTGTTTGTGTCGGCCACTAGGGTCGCTAATCTTACTCACACAGCTACCTCATTGCGCCTCTTTTTTTCTTTGCGTCATGTGCTGTTTGGGGAGGGTTTTTTGGAAGGGACATCCTGCGTGACACTGCAGTGCCACTCCTAGATGGGCCCGGTGTTTGTGTCGGCCACTAGGGTCGCTTATCTTACTCACACAGCGACCTCGGTGCAAATTTTAGGACTAAAAATAATATTGTGAGGTGTGATGTGTTCAGAATAGGCTGAAAATGAGTGTAAATTATGTTTTTTGAGGTTAATAATACTTTGGGATCAAAATTACCCCCAAATTCTATGATTTAAGCTGTTTTTTAGGGTTTTTTGAAAAAAACACCCGAATCCAAAACACACCCGAATCCGACAAAAAAAATTCGGTGAGGTTTTGCCAAAACGCGGTCGAACCCAAAACACGGCCGCGGAACCGAACCCAAAACCAAAACACAAAACCCGAAAAATTTCCGGCGCTCATCTCTAATACACACACCTATATCTGTACGTACACTGACATACACACACCAACATCTATACATAAACACGCTGACCCCTAATCGTACACCAACGTACCCACATGTGAATCTATACATACATGTGCTGACACCTGGACATACACTGATGTACCCACACCTAACATCTATACATACACATGCTAACAACTGGACGTATACAGACGTACCCACATTTGCATCCATGCATATATAGATGTAGGTGTGTGTACGTCAGTGTACGTCCAGGTGTCAACGCGTGTATGTATAGATGCAGGTGTGGGTACGTCTGTGTATGTCCAGGTGTCAGAATGTGTATGTATAGATGCAGGTGTGGGAACGTCAGTGTAGGTTCAGGTGTCAGCGCGTGTATGTATAGATGCAGGTGCTTGTATGTCCAGATGTCAGTGCATATATGTATAGATGCAAGTGTGGGTACGTCGGTGTATGTCCATTTGTCAGCGCGTGTATATATAGATGCAGGTGCTTGTATGTTGGTGTATGTCCAGGTGTCAGCATGTGTATGTATAGATGCAGGTGTGGGAATGTTGGTGTATGTCCAGGTGTCAGGGCGTGTATGTATGGATATTAGGTGTGGGTACATCAGTGTATGTCCAGGTGTTAGCGCATGTATGTATAGATGCAGGATAATAATCGCACAGCGTGCCCCCCGCCAACCACAAACCTCCCCCACCCCCCTGTATGACATAAACACCGCTATTCCACTTACACACAATCATTTCAGTTTGCGACCAGGAGCCGGCAATGTATGTGCACCCAAATGAAGCCACTGTACATGCCCTGCAGGCTGCTATGTACTGCACAGGTGCAACAAATTTAAATGCCCTATCTTTAAAATGGGGCATATTTTACTAAATTAAAAAAACCTGTAACTTTCTGTAAAACCTTAACCCCAAAAGGCACTACACTAACATCGGGGTGTAGAGTTGGATGTTGATCCAAGGCACCAACAGGCTAAAGCTTTGACTGTTCCCAGGATGCCTTGCACCGCCTCCTCTATAACCCTGCCCAGTGGCGTAACTAGACCTTTGTGGGCCCCATAGCAAAATTCTGAATGGGCCCACCAGCACTCAACAAGAATGAGTGGCGTTTGGGGTCAGAAAAGTAGAGGGGAAGGGGTCTGACAGAGTAGGGGGCAGGACATGAATGAATAGAAACTGAGGTGTCCATTATATAAAGAAATACAGTATGTGTGTCTATGTGTATATCACACACACACATATAAGGGAAATTCAAATGCCCTCAATTATTGCGCCCATTACACTCTGGTTTAGGTGCACAAAGCACCTAAACCTGAATAAAGTAATGGGCGCGATCGTGAAAAGACACCGTTTGGTTGCCCAAATGGGTCTCTTTGCACACATTTCAGCTTGTTTCCCCTGGGGGTAGCGAGCTGAAATAAACATGTCGCACCCGTTGGCAGCAACATTAGAATAGCTGCTGACGGGCACGATTGAGGGAGGAAAGGGACATTTGAATCCAGCCCATAGATGCAATGTGAATATGTAATTTGTACCTTCCTATCTTAAAATGTATATAGTAGTGTATACACTAGAGGTCTTTCCGAACCCCCTAATCCTAACATTGTAATTTGCTTTAGGGCGCACCTCCAATTAGTCTAGTGTTTCGTATTTTCACATTAAATACTTTCTTGCATTGGTTGGTTAAAGATTAGATCGTATATTTTTCTAGATATAGCTGTGCATAGTCTACAAGGCTACATGCTTCTCCCCTAACTAGAGATGTGCAGCGGGCATTTTTCGTGTTTCATGTTTTGGTTTTGGTTTCGGATCCGCAGTTGTGTTTTGGATACGGACGCGTTTTGGCAAAACCACACTTTCGGGTTTTGGATTCGGGTGATTTTTTTTTAAAACCTCAAACAGCTAAAATCATAGAATTTGGGGGTAATTTTGATCCTATAGTATTAAGCTCAATAACCAATTTCTACTCCTTTCCAGTCTATTCTGAACACCTCACACCTCCCAATATTATTTTTAGTCCTAAAATTTGCACCAAGGTCCCTGGATGACTAAGCTAAGCGACCCAAGTGGGCAGCACAAACACCTGGCCCATCTAGGAGTGGCACTGCAGTGTCAGACAGGATGGCACTTAAAAAAATAGCCCCAAACAGCACATGATGCAAAGATAAATAAAAAAAGAGGCGCAAGATGAAATTGTAGTGTGTCTCTCCTGCTCAGTGTCAGTTCTCAGTAGTATCCTCATCAGTGCTCAGTATCACTGCTCATTGTCTTGTGCTGCATTGTGGTGCTCAGTATACTAGAGTACATTACTAATAGTCCAGTGCTGCATCTTGCTGCTCAGTGTCAGTTCTAGTATCCTCATCAGTGCTCAGTATCACTGCTCATTGTTTTGTGCTGCATTGTGGTGCTCAGTATACTACAGAACATTACTAATAGTCCAGTGCTGCATCTGGCTGCTCTGTGTCAGTTCTAGTAATCTCATCAGTGCTCCGTATCACTGCTCATTGTCTTGTGGTGCTCAGTATACTACAGTACATTACTAATACTCCAGTGTCTTGTGCCGCATATGGCTGCTGTAGGGTGCTGTGGTAGTGTCCTGTCACTGTGCATATGTCATCATTCCAGTCACAGTGACATACCCTCCAACTGTACCTTTTTAATAGGTACAGTACCTTTTTTTCATGGTCTGTACCTATTTTTGGCTCTCCAAACTTCCATTGAAAGTATAGGAAAAGGGGCGTGACCACGCCCCTTTACCTGTGACCACGCCCCTTTTTCTAATTTGTACCGATTTTTGTGTGTAAAATGTTGGAGGGTATGCAGTGATATCTGGTATCTATCTAGTGGTATCTAATTCCAGACATTACCACCGTCTAATTCCAGATATATTACTGGCATATAATTCCACACATTAAAAAATGGAGAACAAAAAGGTGGAGGGTAAAATAAGAATTTACTTACCGATAATTCTATTTCTCGTAGTCCGTAGTGGATGCTGGGGACTCAGTCAGGACCATGGGGAATAGCGGCTCCGCAGGAGACAGGGCACAAAAGTAAAAGCTTTAGGATCAGGTGGTGTGCACTGGCTCCTCCCCCTATGACCCTCCTCCAAGCCTCAGTTAGGATACTGTGCCCGGACGAGCGTACACAATAAGGAAGGATTTTGAATCCCGGGTAAGACTCATACCAGCCACACCAATCACACTGTACAACCTGTGATCTGAACCCAGTTAACAGCATGATAACAGCGGAGCCTCTGAAAAGATGGCTCACAACAATAATAACCCGATTTTTGTAACAATAACTATGTACAAGTATTGCAGACAATCCGCACTTGGGATGGGCGCCCAGCATCCACTACGGACTACGAGAAATAGAATTATCGGTAAGTAAATTCTTATTTTCTCTGACGTCCTAAGTGGATGCTGGGGACTCCGTCAGGACCATGGGGATTATACCAAAGCTCCCAAACGGGCGGGAGAGTGCGGATGACTCTGCAGCACCGAGTGAGAGAACTCCAGGTCCTCCTCAGCCAGGGTGTGCCCCTGACCAAGTAGCAGCTCGGCAAAGTTGTAAAGCCGAGACCCCTCGGGCAGCCGCCCAAGATGAGCCCACCTTCCTTGTGGAATGGGCATTTACATATTTTGGCTGTGGCAGGCCTGCCACAGAATGTGCAAGCTGAATTGTACTACACATCCAACTAGCAATCGTCTGCTTAGAAGCAAGAGCACCCAGTTTGTTGGGTGCATACAGGATAACAGCAAGTCAGTTTTCCTGACTCCAGCCGTCCTGGAAACCTATATTTTCAGGGCCCTGACAACATCTAGCAACTTGGAGTCCTCCAAGTCCCTAGTAGCCGCAGGTACCACAATAAGCTGGTTCAGGTGAAACGCTGACACCACCTTAGGGAGAAACTGGGGACGAGTCCGCAGCTCTGCCCTGTCCGAATGGACAATCAGATATGGGCTTTTGTGAGACAAAGCCGCCAATTCTGACACTCGCCTGGCCGAGGCCAGGGCCAACATCATGGTCACTTTCCATGTGAGATATTTCAAATCCACAGATTTGAGCGGTTTAAACCAATGTGATTTGAGGAATCCCAGAACTACGTTGAGATCCCACAGTGCCACTGGAGGCACAAAAGGGGGTTGTATATGCAGTACTCCCTTGACAAACTTCTGGACTTCAGGAACTGAAGCCAATTCTTTCTGGAAGAAAATCGACAGGGCCGAAATTTGAACCTTAATGGACCCCAATTTGAGGCCCATAGACACTCCTGTTTGCAGGAAATGCAGGAATCGACCAAGTTGAAATTTCTTCGTGGGGCCTTCCTGGCCTCACACCACGCAACATATTTTCGCCACATGTGGTGATAATGTTGTGCGGTCACCTCCTTCCTGGCTTTGACCAGGGTAGGAATGACCTCTTCCGGAATGCCTTTTTCCCTTAGGATCCGGCGTTCAACCGCCATGCCGTCAAACGCAGCCGCGTTAAGTCTTGGAACAGACATGGTACTTGCTGAAGCAAGTCCCTTCTTAGCGGCAGAGGCCATGAGTCCTCTGTGAGCATCTCTTGAAGTTCCGGGTACCAAGTCCTTCTTGGCCAATCCGGAGCCACGAGTATAGTTCTTACTCCTCTACGTCTTATAATTCTCAGTACCTTAGGTATGAGAAGCAGAGGAGGGAACACATACACCGACTGGTACACCCACGGTGTTACCAGAACGTCCACAGCTATTGCCTGAGGGTCTCTTGACCTGGCGCAATACCTGTCCAGTTTTTTGTTCAGGCGGGACGCCATCATGTCCACCTTTGGTCTTTCCCAACGGTTCACAATCATGTGGAAGACTTCCCGATGAAGTCCCCACTCTCCCGGGTGGAGGTCGTGCTGAGGAAATCTGCTTCCCAGTTGTCCACTCCCGGAATGAACACTGCTGACAGTGCTATCACATGATTTTCCGCCCAGCGAAGAATCCTTGCAGTTTCTGCCATTGTCCTCCTGCTTCTTGTGCCGCCCTGTCTGTTTACGTGGGCGACTGCCGTGATGTTGTCCCACTGGATCAATACCGGCTGACCTTGAAGCAGAGGTCTTGCTAAGCTTAGAGCATTGTAAATTGCTCTTAGCTCCAGTATATTTATGTGGAGAGAAGTCTCCAGACTTGATCACACTCCCTGGAAATTTTTTCCTTGTGTGACTGCTCCCCAGCCTTTCAGGCTGGCATCCGTGGTCACCAGGACCCAGTCCTGAATGCCGAATCTGTGGCCCTTTAGTAGATGAGCACTCTGCAGCCACCACAGAAGAGACACCCTTGTCCTTGGAGACAGGGTTATCCGTTGATGCATCTGAAGATGCGATCCGGACCATTTTTCCAGCAGATCCCACTGAAAAGTTCTTGCGTGAAATCTGCCGAATGGAATCGCTTCGTAAGAAGCCACCATTTTTCCCAGGACCCTTGTGCAATGATGCACTGACACTTTTCCTGGTTTTAGGAGGTTCCTGACTAGCTCGGATAACTCCCTGGCTTTCTCCTCCGGGAGAAACACCTTTTTCTGGACTGTGTCCAGAATCATCCCTAGGAACAGCAGACGTGTCGTCGGAGACAGCTGCGATTTTGGAATATTTAGAATCCACCCGTGCTGTCGTAGAACTACTTGAGATAGTGCTACTCCGACCTCCAACTGTTCTCTGGACCTTGCCCTTATCAGGAGATCGTCCAAGTAAGGGATAATTAAGACGCCTTTTCTTTGAAGAAGAATCATCATTTCGGCCATTACCTTGGTAAAGACCCGGGGTGCCGTGGACAATCCAAACGGCAGCGTCTGAAACTGATAGTGACAGTTTTGTACCACGAACCTGAGGTACCCTTGGTGAGAAGGGCAAATTGGGACATGGAGGTAAGCATCCTTGATGTCCAGGGACACCATATAGTCCCCTTCTTCCTGGTTCGCTATCACTGCTCTGAGTGACTCCATCTTGATTTGAACCTTTGTATGTAAGCGTTCAAATATTTCAGATTTAGAATAGGTCTCACCGAGCCGTCTGGCTTCAGTACCACAATATAGTGTGGAATAATACCCCTTTCCTTGTTGTAGGAGGGGTACTTTGATTATCACCTGCTGGGAATACAGCTTGTGAATTGTTTCCAATACTGCCTCCCTGTCGGAGGGAGACGTTGGTAAAGCAAACTTCAGGAACCTGCGAGGGGGAGACGTCTCGAATTTCCAATCTGTACCCCTGGGATACTACTTGTAGGATCCAGGGGTCCACTTGCGAGTGAGCCCACTGCGTGTTGAAACTCTTGAGACGACCCCCCACCGCACCTGTTTGTACGGCCCCAGCGTCATGCTGAGGACTTGGCAGAAGCGGTGGAAGGCTTCTGTTCCTGGGAATGGGCTGCCTGCTGCAGTCTTCTTCCCTTACCTCTATCCCTGGGTAGATATGACTGGCCTTTTGCCCGCTTGCCCTTATGGGGATGAAAGGACTGAGGCTGAAAAGACTATGTCTTTTTCTGCTGAGATGTGACTTGGGGTAAAAAAGGTGGATTTTCCAGCTGTTGCCGTGGCCACCAGGTCCGATGGACCGACCCCAAATAACTCCTCCCCTTTATACGGCAATACTTCCATGTGCCGTTTGGAATCTGCATCACCTGACCACTGTCGTGTCCATAAACATCTTCTGGCAGATATGGACATCGCACTTACTCTTGATGCCAGAGTGCAATTATCCCTCTGTGCATCTCGCATATATAGAAATGCATCCTTTAAATGCTCTATAGTCAATAAAATACTGTCCCTGTCAAGGGTATCAATATTTCCAGTCAGGGAATCCGACCAAGCCACCCCAGCGCTGCCCATCCAGGCTGAGGCGATCGCTGGTCGCAGTATAACACCAGTATGTGTGTATATACTTTTTAGGATATTTTCCAGCCTCCTATCAGTTGGCTCCTTGAGGGCGGCCGTATCTGGAGACGGTAACGCCACTTGTTTTGATAAGCGTGTGAGCGCCTTATCCACCCTAAGGGGTGTTTCCCAACGCGCCATAACTTCTGGCGGGAAAGGGTATACCGCCAATAATTTTCTATCGGGGGAAACCCACGCATCATCACACACTTCATTTAATTTATCTGATTCAGGAAAAACCACATGTAGTTTTTTCACACTCCACATAATACCCTTTTTTGTGGTACTTGTAGTATCAGAAATATGTAACATCTCCTTCATTGCCCTTAACAAGTAACGTGTGGCCCTAAAGGAAAATACGTTTGTTTCTTCACCGTCGACACTGGAGTCAGTGTCCGTGTCTGTGTCTGTGTCGACCGACTGAGGTAAAAGGACGTTTTAACGCCCCTGACGGTGTTTGAGACGCCTGGACAGGTACTAATTGGTTTGCCGGCCGTCTCATGTCGTCAACCGACCTTGCAGCGTGTTGACATTATCACGTAATTCCTTAAATAAGCCATCCATTCCGGTGTCGACTCCCTAGAGAGTGACATCACCATTACAGGCAATTGCTCCGCCTCCTCACCAACATCGTCCTCATACATGTCGACACACACGTACCGACACACAGCACACACACAGGGAATGCTCTGATAGAGGACAGGACCCCACTAGCCCTTTGGGGAGACAGAGGGAGAGTTTGCCAGCACACACCAAAAACGCTATAATTAATACAGGGACAACCTTTATATAAGTGTTTTTCCCTTATAGCATTTTAATATATATAGTCATATCGCCAAATAAGTGCCCCCCCTCTCTGTTTTAACCCTGTTTCTGTAGTGCAGTGCAGGGGAGAGCCTGGGAGCCTTCCCACCAGCATTTCTGTGAGGGAAAATGGCGCTGTGTGCTGAGGAGAATAGGCCCCGCCCCCTTTTCGGCGGGCTTCTTCTCCCGTTTTTCTGAGACCTGGCAGGGGTTAAATACATCCATATAGCCCCCAGGGGCTATATGTGATGTATTTTTAGCCAGAATAAGGTACTATCATTGCTGCCCAGGGCGCCCCCCCCAGCGCCCTGCACCCTCAGTGACCGCTGCTATGAAGTGTGCTGACAACAATGGCGCACAGCTGCAGTGCTGTGCGCTACCTTATGAAGACTGAAAAGTCTTCTGCCGCCGGTTTCTGGACCTCTTCACTTTTCGGCATCTGCAAGGGGGTCGGCGGCGCGGCTCCGGGACGAACCCCAGGGTGATACCTGTGTTCCGACTCCCTCTGGAGCTAATGGTGTCCAGTAGCCTAAGAAGCCAATCCATCCTGCATGCAGGTGAGTTCACTTCTCTCCCCTAAGTCCCTCGATGCAGTGAGCCTGTTGCCAGCAGGACTCACTGAAAATAAAAAAAACCTAACAAAACTTTTACTCTAAGCAGCTCTTTAGGAGAGCCACCTAGATTGCACCCTTCTCGGCCGGGCACAAAAATCTAACTGAGGCTTGGAGGAGGGTCATAGGGGGAGGAGCCAGTGCACACCACCTGATCCTAAAGCTTTTACTTTTGTGCCCTGTCTCCTGCGGAGCCGCTATTCCCCATGGTCCTGACGGAGTCCCCAGCATCCACTTAGGACGTCAGAGAAAATAGGGAAAGATCAAGATCCACTTCCACCTAGTGCTGAAGCTGCTGCCACTAGTCAAGGCAGAGACAATTCAATGCCATCAACATTATGTAATGATTATACGATACATTATATATCATATCATTGTATGGTTGTAAAATACAACTTAAAAACTTTAATGAATAAATACATAAAGTAGCTTTTATGTAACCTTTTTAAACCTATTAGCAAAGACCGAATCTCATCGTGTGTGTATAGGCCTTTAGTTCAACAACAGCATGGGACCAGTTAGTGTGTTTTGACCACTGCACAGCACCTGGTGTTATATAGTAAGCACCACTATGGCATAGTATACAGCATTATGGGCCTGATATGAGTGTGACCAGCGGTGATGTGGAATGCAGTAGGAGGTGCTGTTTAGTAAGCACCACTTCTATATTCACCATGCAGTATATTGTGTGAATATAGAAGTGTTGGCTGTGTTATGTATTAGAGTAATTATTGCAGCTCCCAGCTAAAATTGCAACAATGTAATTTCGTGACAAGCTGCAGAGATTAACCCTTTCTGTGGCTGCTGCACAACCTCTATTCATATCGCTGAATTCAATTAGGGAGATGTTCTCACCCCGCGAGCAAGCGCAGGTATATGCCACACTTATGGTAACATTGGATTTGCAGATATTTTCTTGCAGGGGTGTTTCTAAACAATTTGGCTTCAAATGCGTGCCCCCCGCCACCATTGGCATTAAAAATTGTGCCCCTCCCCCATATATATATATATATAAAAAACTATATTTGCGTGAGCGCTCCGGACGGGATGGGGGGGCGTGACCTCGCAAAAATGGGTATGGTCTCCATAAAATGGGCGTAGCCTTGCAGGCAAAGACTACCTTACACCCCAGTTCTTGACCCTGCACCAACAGACCTCGGCCACCACAGGGAAAAAAGTACAGTAATTTCCACCATGTTAAGCCCCACACATTAATGCCCTTTGGAACATATTATGTCACTCACCACAATATCTGTGATACACTATGCCCTACAGTAAAGCTTCTAATTACTTTTACAAAAACTGCTCAATGCCAAGAGTTTCACGTGCTGGGTGTCATGCTCATTGCCAGGGGTTTCACTCTCTGGGTGTCATGCTCATTGCCAGGGGGAACGCAGTAGGAGGTGTTATATAGTAAGCACCACTATGGCATAGTATATAGCATTATATATATTGTGAGCACTGGTGATGTTGAGTGCAGTAGAGCTGCTGCTGGGTAATTACAATTGACTACAACCACCAATATATTCTGCTGCACTATATATATGCAAAGCTAATTCTGCTGGGTAATTACAACTGACTACAACCACCAATTTATTCTGCTGCACTATATCTATATTTGCAAAGCTAATTCTGCTGGGTAATTACAATTGACTACAACCACCAATATATTCTGCTGCACTATATCTATATATGCAAAGCTAATTCTGCTGAGTAATTACAATTGACTACAACCACCAATATATTCTGCTGCACTATATCTATATATGCAAAGCTAATTCTGCTGGGTAATGCAAATTGAAACATTATTGCATAGTATGTGATTTTGAAGTACTTTTTTAAAGTTTTGAATGATATAGACCCAGTTTAATCTTTGTGGAATGCCTGGTTGTTGTTTTTAAGGTAATTTATTGCCTGGCATTTGAGGGGGTGGGGTGTGGTTACAGATTTCAATTATTGGTTTCACTTGTAATAGTCTTCTACTTAAGTCCAATGGTGTAGGCTGTGCAAAGCCGTTTGGCTGTGCATTTATTGATCTAAGCGTGCATTTTTATCAAAGCGTGATAAAATTGACACATAACAGCAGCGTTCAATCAGCGTTAATTTATCTTCAGCTGATATTGATTGTGAATTGACGTTTCTTCTCTTCTTGTCACCTACAGGTAATTACAATTGACTACAACCACCAATATATTCTGCTGCACTATATCTATATATGCAAAGCTAATTCTGCTGGGTTATGCAAATTGAAACATTATTGCATAGTATGTGATTTTGAAGTACTTTTTTAAAGTTTTGAATGATATAGACCCAGTTTAATCTTTGTGGAATGCCTGGTTGTTGTTTTTACGGTAATTTATTGCCTGGCATTTGAGGGGGTGGGGTGTGGTTACAGATTTCAATTATTGGTTTCACTTGTGATAGTCTTCTACTTAAGTCCAATGGTGTAGGCTGTGCAAAGCCATTTGGCTGTGCATTTATTGATCTAAGCGTGCATTTTTATCAAAGCGTGATAAAATTGACACATAACAGCAGTGTTCAATCAGCGTTCAATCGAAGTGAAAAAGAAGGAAAACAGAAGCACACCAATCTAACAAAACAAAGAAAACTGAAGAACTAATAACAAATGTGAGTCACTTACTCCTCAGATCACTCACCTCCTGATTGTTGCATCTGATTACATAGCACAGAACTACCTTACTTGGACATTTCATAAACCATCCATTTCACCTACAAATGCCTGTATCTGTATTATTGTAATTTTGTTTTTTAAGCACAGCTGCACCAATGCAATTTTACCTGCAAACACTTAAAACTAGAGATGAGCGGGTTCGGTTTCTCTGAAACCGAACCCGCACGAACTTCATGTTTTTTTCACGGGTCCGAGCAGACTCGGATCCTCCCGCCTTGCTCGGTTAACCCGAGCGCGCCCGAACGTCATCATGACGCTGTCGGATTCTCGCGAGACTCGGATTCTATATAAGGAGCCGCGCGTCGCCGCCATTTTCACACGTGCATTGAGATTGATAGGGAGAGGACGTGGCTGGCGTCCTCTCCATTAGAAATTAGATTAGAAGAGAGAGAGAGATTGTGCAGAGTCAGACAGAGTTTACCACAGTGACCAGTGCAGTTGTTGTTAGTTAACTTTTATTTATTTTAATATAATATATCCGTTCTCTGCTATATCCGTTCTCTGCCTGAAAAAAAACGATACACAGCAGCAGCCAGTCACACAGTGTGACTCAGTCTGTGTGCACTCAGCTCAGCCCAGTGTGCTGCACATCAATGTATAAAAGGCAAAGCTTATAATAATTGTGGGGGAGACTGGGGAGCACTGCAGGTTGTTATAGCAGGAGCCCCCAGGAGTACATAATGTTATATTAATTTAAAATTAAACAGTGCACACTTTTGCTGCAGGAGTGCCACTGCCAGTGTGACTAGTGGTGACCAGTGCCTGACCACCAGTATAGTAGTATATTGTTGTATGTATTGTATACTATCTCTTTATCAACCAGTCTATATTAGCAGCAGACACAGTACAGTGCGGTAGTTCACGGCTGTGGCTACCTCTGTGTCGGCAGTCGGAACTCGGCAGGCAGTCCGTCCATCCATAATTGTATTACAATATATACCACCTAACCGTGGTATTTTTTTTTCTTTCTTTATACCGTCGTCATAGTGTCATACTAGTTGTTACGAGTATACTACTATCTCTTTATCAACCAGTGTACAGTGCGGTAGTTCACGGCTGTGGCTACCTCTGTGTCGGCAGTCGGCAGGCAGTCCGTCCATCCATAATTGTATTATTATTATAATATATACCACCTAACCGTGGTTTTTTTTTCATTCTTTATACCGTCGTCATAGTGTCATACTAGTTGTTACGAGTATACTACTATCTCTTTATCAACCAGTGTACAGTGCGGTAGTTCACGGCTGTGGCTACCTCTGTGTCGGCAGTCGGCAGGCAGTCCGTCCATCCATAATTGTATTATTATTATAATATATACCACCTAACCGTGGTTTTTTTTTTCATTCTTTATACCGTCGTCATAGTGTCATACTAGTTGTTACGAGTATACTACTATCTCTTTATCAACCAGTGTACAGTGCGGTAGTTCACGGCTGTGGCTACCTCTGTGTCGGCAGTCGGCAGGCAGTCCGTCCATCCATAATTGTATTATTATTATAATATATACCACCTAACCGTGGTTTTTTTTTCATTCTTTATACCGTCGTCATAGTGTCATACTAGTTGTTACGAGTATACTACTATCTCTTTATCAACCAGTGTACAGTGCGGTAGTTCACGGCTGTGGCTACCTCTGTGTCGGCAGTCGGCAGGCAGTCCGTCCATCCATAATTGTATTATTATTATAATATATACCACCTAACCGTGGTTTTTTTTTCATTCTTTATACCGTCGTCATAGTGTCATACTAGTTGTTACGAGTATACTACTATCTCTTTATCAACCAGTGTACAGTGCGGTAGTTCACGGCTGTGGCTACCTCTGTGTCGGCAGTCGGCAGGCAGTCCGTCCATCCATAATTGTATTATTATTATAATATATACCACCTAACCGTGGTTTTTTTTTCATTCTTTATACCGTCGTCATAGTGTCATACTAGTTGTTACGAGTATACTACTATCTCTTTATCAACCAGTGTACAGTGCGGTAGTTCACGGCTGTGGCTACCTCTGTGTCGGCAGTCGGCAGGCAGTCCGTCCATCCATAATTGTATTATTATTATAATATATACCACCTAACCGTGGTTTTTTTTTCATTCTTTATACCGTCGTCATAGTGTCATACTAGTTGTTACGAGTATACTACTATCTCTTTATCAACCAGTGTACAGTGCGGTAGTTCACGGCTGTGGCTACCTCTGTGTCGGCAGTCGGCAGGCAGTCCGTCCATCCATAATTGTATTATTATTATAATATATACCACCTAACTGTGGTATTTTTTTTTCTTTCTTTATACCGTCGTCATAGTGTCATACTAGTTGTTACGAGTATACTACTATCTCTTTATCAACCAGTGTACAGTGCGGTAGTTCACGGCTGTGGCTACCTCTGTGTCGGCAGTCGGCAGGCAGTCCGTCCATCCATAATTGTATTATTATTATAATATATACCACCTAACCGTGGTTTTTTTTTTCATTCTTTATACCGTCATAGTGTCATACTAGTTGTTACGAGTATACTACTATCTCTTTATCAACCAGTGTACAGTGCGGTAGTTCACGGCTGTGGCTACCTCTGTGTCGGCAGTCGGCAGGCAGTCCGTCCATCCATAATTGTATTATTATTATAATATATACCACCTAACCGTGGTTTTTTTTTCATTCTTTATACCGTCGTCATAGTGTCATACTAGTTGTTACGAGTATACTACTATCTCTTTATCAACCAGTGTACAGTGCGGTAGTTCACGGCTGTGGCTACCTCTGTGTCGGCAGTCGGCAGGCAGTCCGTCCATCCATAATTGTATTATTATTATAATATATACCACCTAACCGTGGTTTTTTTATACCACCTAACCGTGGCAGTCCGTCCATAATTGTATACTAGTATCCAATCCATCCATCTCCATTGTTTACCTGAGGTGCCTTTTAGTTCTGCCTATAAAATATGGAGAACAAAAAAGTTGAGGTTCCAAAATTAGGGAAAGATCAAGATCCACTTCCACCTCGTGCTGAAGCTGCTGCCACTAGTCATGGCCGAGACGATGAAATGCCAGCAACGTCGTCTGCCAAGGCCGATGCCCAATGTCATAGTACAGAGCATGTCAAATCCAAAACACCAAATATCAGAAAAAAAAGGACTCCAAAACCTAAAATAAAATTGTCGGAGGAGAAGCGTAAACTTGCCAATATGCCATTTACCACACGGAGTGGCAAGGAACGGCTGAGGCCCTGGCCTATGTTCATGGCTAGTGGTTCAGCTTCACATGAGGATGGAAGCACTCAGCCTCTCGCTAGAAAACTGAAAAGACTCAAGCTGGCAAAAGCACCGCAAAGAACTGTGCGTTCTTTGAAATCCCAAATCCACAAGGAGAGTCCAATTGTGTCGTTTGCGATGCCTGACCTTCCCAACACTGGACGTGAAGAGCATGCGCCTATCACTATTTGCATGCCCCCTGCAAGTGCTGGAAGGAGCACCCGCAGTCCAGTTCCTGATAGTCAGATTGAAGATGTCAGTGTTGAAGTACACCAGGATGAGGAGGATATGGGTGTTGCTGGCGCTGGGGAGGAAATTGACCAGGAGGATTCTGATGGTGAGGTGGTTTGTTTAAGTCAGGCACCCGGGGAGACACCTGTTGTCCGTGGGAGGAATATGGCCGTTGACATGCCAGGTGAAAATACCAAAAAAATCAGCTCTTCGGTGTGGAGGTATTTCACCAGAAATGCGGACAACAGGTGTCAAGCCGTGTGTTCCCTTTGTCAAGCTGTAATAAGTAGGGGTAAGGACGTTAACCACCTCGGAACATCCTCCCTTATACGTCACCTGCAGCGCATTCATAATAAGTCAGTGACAAGTTCAAAAACTTTGGGTGACAGCGGAAGCAGTCCACTGACCAGTAAATCCCTTCCTCTTGTAACCAAGCTCACGCAAACCACCCCACCAACTCCCTCAGTGTCAATTTCCTCCTTCCCCAGGAATGCCAATAGTCCTGCAGGCCATGTCACTGGCAAGTCTGACGAGTCCTCTCCTGCCTGGGATTCCTCCGATGCATCCTTGCGTGTAACGCCTACTGCTGCTGGCGCTGCTGTTGTTGCCGCTGGGAGTCGATGGTCATCCCAGAGGGGAAGTCTTAAGCCCACTTGTACTACTTCCAGTAAGCAATTGACTGTTCAACAGTCCTTTGCGAGGAAGATGAAATATCACAGCAGTCATCCTACTGCAAAGCGGATAACTGAGTCCTTGACAACTATGTTGGTGTTAGACGTGCGTCCGGTATCCGCCGTTAGTTCACAGGGAACTAGACAATTTATTGAGGCAGTGTGCCCCCGTTACCAAATACCATCTAGGTTCCTCTTCTCTAGGCAGGCGATACCGAGAATGTACACGGACGTCAGAAAAAGACTCACCAGTGTCCTAAAAAATGCAGTTGTACCCAATGTCCACTTAACCACGGACATGTGGACAAGTGGAGCAGGGCAGGGTCAGGACTATATGACTGTGACAGCCCACTGGGTAGATGTATGGACTCCCGCCGCAAGAACAGCAGCGGCGGCACCAGTAGCAGCATCTCGCAAACGCCAACTCTTTCCTAGGCAGGCTACGCTTTGTATCACCGCTTTCCAGAATACGCACACAGCTGAAAACCTCTTACGGCAACTGAGGAAGATCATCGCGGAATGGCTTACCCCAATTGGACTCTCCTGTGGATTTGTGGCATCGGACAACGCCAGCAATATTGTGTGTGCATTAAATATGGGCAAATTCCAGCACGTCCCATGTTTTGCACATACCTTGAATTTGGTGGTGCAGAATTTTTTAAAAAACGACAGGGGCGTGCAAGAGATGCTGTCGGTGGCCAGAAAAATTGCGGGACACTTTCGGCGTACAGGCACCACGTACAGAAGACTGGAGCACCACCAAAAACTACTGAACCTGCCCTGCCATCATCTGAAGCAAGAAGTGGTAACGAGGTGGAATTCAACCCTCTATATGCTTCAGAGGTTGGAGGAGCAGCAAAAGGCCATTCAAGCCTATACAATTGAGCACGATATAGGAGATGGAATGCACCTGTCTCAAGTGCAGTGGAGAATGATTTCAACGTTGTGCAAGGTTCTGATGCCCTTTGAACTTGCCACACGTGAAGTCAGTTCAGACACTGCCAGCCTGAGTCAGGTCATTCCCCTCATCAGGCTTTTGCAGAAGAAGCTGGAGGCATTGAAGAAGGAGCTAACACGGAGCGATTCCGCTAGGCATGTGGGACTTGTGGATGCAGCCCTTAATTCGCTTAACAAGGATTCACGGGTGGTCAATCTGTTGAAATCAGAGCACTACATTTTGGCCACCGTGCTCGATCCTAGATTTAAAGCCTACCTTGGATCTCTCTTTCCGGCAGACACAGGTCTGCTGGGGTTGAAAGACCTGCTGGTGACAAAATTGTCAAGTCAAGCGGAACGCGACCTGTCAACATCTCCTCCTTCACATTCTCCCGCAACTGGGGGTGCGAGGAAAAGGCTCAGAATTCCGAGCCCACCCGCTGGCGGTGATGCAGGGCAGTCTGGAGCGACTGCTGATGCTGACATCTGGTCCGGACTGAAGGACCTGACAACGATTACGGACATGTCGTCTACTGTCACTGCATATGATTCTCTCAACATTGATAGAATGGTGGAGGATTATATGAGTGACCGCATCCAAGTAGGCACGTCACACAGTCCGTACTTATACTGGCAGGAAAAAGAGGCAATTTGGAGGCCCTTGCACAAACTGGCTTTATTCTACCTAAGTTGCCCTCCCACAAGTGTGTACTCCGAAAGAGTGTTTAGTGCCGCCGCTCACCTTGTCAGCAATCGGCGTACGAGGTTACATCCAGAAAATGTGGAGAAGATGATGTTCATTAAAATGAATTATAATCAATTCCTCCGCGGAGACATTGACCAGCAGCAATTGCCTCCACAAAGTACACAGGGAGCTGAGATGGTGGATTCCAGTGGGGACGAATTGATAATCTGTGAGGAGGGGGATGTACACGGTGATATATCGGAGGGTGAAGATGAGGTGGACATCTTGCCTCTGTAGAGCCAGTTTGTGCAAGGAGAGATTAATTGCTTCTTTTTTTGGGGGGGTCCAAACCAACCCGTCATATCAGTCACAGTCGTGTGGCAGACCCTGTCACTGAAATGATGGGTTGGTTAAAGTGTGCATGTCCTGTTTTGTTTATACAACATAAGGGTGGGTGGGAGGGCCCAAGGATAATTCCATCTTGCACCTCTTTTTTCTTTTCTTTTTCTTTGCATCATGTGCTGATTGGGGAGGGTTTTTTGGAAGGGACATCCTGCGTGACACTGCAGTGCCACTCCTAGATGTGCCCGGTGTTTGTGTCGGCCACTAGGGTCGCTAATCTTACTCACACAGCTACCTCATTGCGCCTCTTTTTTTCTTTGCGTCATGTGCTGTTTGGGGAGGGTTTTTTGGAAGGGACATCCTGCGTGACACTGCAGTGCCACTCCTAGATGTGCCCGGTGTTTGTGTCGGCCACTAGGGTCGCTAATCTTACTCACACAGTCAGCTACCTCATTGCGCCTCTTTTTTTCTTTGCGTCATGTGCTGTTTGGGGAGGGTTTTTTGGAAGGGCCATCCTGCGTGACACTGCAGTGCCACTCCTAGATGGGCCCGGTGTTTGTGTCGGCCACTAGGGTCGCTAATCTTACTCACACAGCTACCTCATTGCGCCTCTTTTTTTCTTTGCGTCATGTGCTGTTTGGGGAGGGTTTTTTGGAAGGGACATCCTGCGTGACACTGCAGTGCCACTCCTAGATGGGCCTGGTGTTTGTGTCGGCCACTAGGGTCGCTTATCTTTCTCACACAGCTACCTCATTGCGCCTCTTTTTTTCTTTGCGTCATGTGCTGTTTGGGGAGGGTTTTTTGGAAGGGACATCCTGCGTGACACTGCAGTGCCACTCCTAGATGGGCCCGGTGTTTGTGTCGGCCACTAGGGTCGCTTATCTTTCTCACACAGTCAGCTACCTCATTGCGCCTCTTTTTTTCTTTGCGTCATGTGCTGTTTGGGGAGGGTTTTTTGGAAGGGACATCCTGCGTGACACTGCAGTGCCACTCCTAGATGGGCCCGGTGTTTGTGTCGGCCACTAGGGTCGCTTATCTTACTCACACAGCGACCTCGGTGCAAATTTTAGGACTAAAAATAATATTGTGAGGTGTGATGTGTTCAGAATAGGCTGAAAATGAGTGTAAATTATGTTTTTTGAGGTTAATAATACTTTGGGATCAAAATTACCCCCAAATTCTATGATTTAAGCTGTTTTTTAGGGTTTTTTGAAAAAAACACCCGAATCCAAAACACACCCGAATCCGACAAAAATAATTCGGTGAGGTTTTGCCAAAACGCGTTCGAACCCAAAACACGGCCGCGGAACCGAACCCAAAACCAAAACACAAAACCCGAAAAATTTCAGGCGCTCATCTCTACTTAAAACATCTAACATAATTACCATTGCTTCTTAAACCTCTCACAAGCCTTTCATTTCTTACACTCCAAATACTTTTCTGCACCCACTTTATCTACGCTTTTGACTCATTTCATACTAAATCTACACCCCTTGAGCCTACACTGCTTTTCTCACCTGCATTTCTGCAATTCTTCTGCTCGGATTGCCTTACAGTCTCCTCTCCTACTTCCACTTTCCCTCAACCTATTTACCTACTTAACACTATGTCAAGGTTTTCTTATACTCCCCACATCACTCAGTGTCTACCTAATAATGTATCTTTAGCCTTGCCCCCTAGTCTCCTCCACCTCCTCCTCTCTCCCCTCCTCTGTCTCCCCTCCATCCCTCTGTTTTCTTCCCCCACCTTTCCTGTTACCCCACTTTCATTCACCTCTGCCCCATGGTCCTGCTACCCCACAACTCAGCCCTGCTCCCTCTCTCCCTTCCCTGTCACCTCCCCACACCCCCATCCACATCACACTGACCTCCCTCCCTGCCCACCTCCTGCAGTTTCCCCTCCTAGCTCAGGCACCCGTACCAACACTACTCTCTCATCATCCCTGCCCTCAAAGTTAATCCCACCTCATCGCTACAGCAACCCTGAAAATCTAATTCACATCTCTCCCACAAACTCATACCCCCTATCCTGTGCCCTCTGGAATGCCAGATCTGTTTATAACAAACTGGTCCCCACTCATGACCTTTTCATTTCCAACTCCCTACACCTACTAGCCATTACTGAAACTTGGATTACGCCCTCTGACACTACTTCTGCTGCTGCTCTCTCTGCTGGGGGCCTTACATTCACACACACACCCCGACCTGGGGGTCGCCATGGGGGTGGTGTTGGGGTCCTTTTACCTTCTAGTTACTCCTACCAACTCATACCACCAGAACCATCCCTTATATTCTCTACATTTGAGGTCCACGCCATATGCCTCTTCCAACCAGTCCATCTTAGAGTAGCTGTCATTTACCGCCCCCCTGGCACTGCTTCCAAATTAATCGACAACTTTGCTTCCTGGCTTCCTCACTTCCTCTCTTCTGACATTCCCACCATTATCCTAGGCGATTTCAACATCCCTATTGACATCCCCACACAATCCCCTGCCTCTAAACTCCTTAACCTCACCTCTTCACTTGGTCTCTCCCAGTGGACCTCCTCACCCTCCCATGTGAATGGGAGCTCACTGGATCTGGTCTTCACTCACCGCTGTGATATTTCTGATTTTTCCAACTCCCCATTTCCCCTCTCTGACCACCACCTGCTCTCCTTCAACCTATCTCTCTCGACTTCCCCATCTCTACCTCCTAAGGCTACCATCACTAAGCGTAACATTGAAGCTATTGACACCACATTCCTTTCCTCCCTGTTTGACTCACTTCTCTCTCCTATTCTCTCTCTCACTCATGCCCTGAACAAGCCACTTCCACATACAATGCTTCCCTTACTTCTGCTCTTGACTCTGTTGCTCCACCAACCACTATTCACCCTCACAAATTAACACCTCAACCCTGGCACACCAAATGCACCAGATATCTGCAAAAATGCTCACGTACGGCTGAGCGACACTGGAGGAAATCACGCTCTAAGGCAGACTTCCTCCATTTCAAACTTATGCTCTCATCCTTCAGTGCTGCCCTTTCTCTTGCTAAACAGTCATACTTAAAGAACCTCATCTCCTCCCAGTCTTCCAACCCCCGGCGCCTCTTTGCCACTCTCAACTCACTCCTCTGCCCACCTCCACCTCGTCTCCCTTCCTCACTCTCTGCTCTTGACTTTGCCACTTACTTCACATCCAAAATTGACTCCATACGTCAGGACATCACATCACACCAGACTATCAGTAACCAGCCTTCTCACAACCCTTACGAACCCTCCCCATCCCTCGCACCAACTCTGTCATCTTTCTCCCATGCATCTGGAGAGGAAGTCATGGCCCTCATTCGTTCCTGTCCCCTCACCACCTCCCCACTTGACCCAATCCCCTCCTGCCTCCTTTGCCACCTCTCTTCTTCTGCTTTTTCCCATCTTTCCCACCTTCTCAATCTCTCCCTCTCATCAGGCACTGTCCCCTCTGCCTTCAAGCACGCTCTCATCTCTCCTATTCTTAAAAAACCTACCCTTGATCCAAACACTCTCTCCAACTACCGACCCATCTCTCTCCTCCCTTTTGCCTCCAAACTCCTTGAGCGTATTGTCTACAACCGCCTTACTTCCTTTCTTTCCTCACACTCACTGCTTGACCCATTCCAGTCTGGCTTCCGTCCTCTCCACTCCACTAAAACTGCCCTTACAAAAGTATGCAATGACCTCCATGCTGCTAAATCTAAGGGACACTACTCTCTACTTATTCTACTTGATCTCTCTGCTGCTTTTGACACTGTGGACCATCCTCTCCTACTGCAAATCCTTCACTCCATTGGTCTGCGTAACACAGCCCTCTCTTGGTTGTCGTCCTACCTTTCTGACCGTTCATTCTCTGTCTCCTCTCATGACTCCACCTCCCCCTCACTTCCACTAACTGTAGGGGTACCCCAAGGTTCTGTCCTTGGTCCTCTTCTCTTCTCTCTCTATACGTCCTCACTAAGTAAGCTCATTAGTTCTTTTGGTTTCCAATATCATCTCTATGCTGATGACACTCAAATCTATCTTTCCTCTCCAGACCTCTCCCCTACTCTCCTCACTCGTATCTCCAACTGTCTCTCTGCTATCTCTTCCTGGATGTCCCAGCTCTTTCTTAAACTTAACATGTCTAAGACCGAGCTGATCATCTTCCCTCCCTCCCGCATAACCTCACCTCCTACAATCTCATTATCTATTGATGGCACTACTATCTCCTCTACCCCCCAAGTGCGCTGTCTTGGAGTAATCCTTGACTCCTCCCTCTCCTTCAAACCACACATTCAGCACCTCTCACAAACCTGCCGTTTTCATCTAAAAAATATTTCCAGGATCAGACCCTTTCTGACCCAGGATGCTACTAAGACTCTTATCCACTCACTGGTCATCTCCAGGCTGGACTGCTGTAATCTCTTCCTGACTGGCATTCCTGACAAATACCTCTCTCCACTCCAATCTATCCTCAATGCTGCTTCCCGGCTCATTTTCCTCACCAAACGCACTACGTCCACCTCTCCTCTCTTACTAGTCCTTCACTGGCTCCCCTTCCCTTTCAGAATCCATTTCAAGCTTCTCACACTTGCTTACAAAGCCCTCACCCACTCCTCTCCCATCTACATCTCTGATCTTATCTCGCTTTACACTCCCACCCGTCCTCTTCGCTCTGCTAATGCACACCGACTCCTGCCTACGGATTACTTCCTCCCACTCCTACCTCCAAGATTTTTCACGTGCTGCACCACTTCTCTGGAATTCCCTACCTCTCCCCCTCAGACTCTCCACCTCTCTACAAAACTTCAAACGGGCTCTCAAAACCCACTTCTTCACCAAACCCAGACAAATCTCATCCTAAACCTCTGTTCCACGCTCTCTATGTACCCCATCTGTCTCACCCCTGTCTGTCTACCCCTCCCTTTTAGAATGTAAGCTCTCACGAGCAGGGCCCTCTTCCCTCATGTGCTTACTCTTTTCTTACTTTAATAATCTTCAGCTGCACCAAATCCAGCAGTCTTCTGCCTCCTGATACTTATTCCAGTGTCATCTGCTGATGTAGCTATGTTTATTTACCCTGTACTTGTCCTATATTGTCGTCAACTGTAAGTTGCTGTTTTCCTGTTTGATTATTTGTTTATGTACTCTGTAATTGGGCACTGCGGAACCCTTGTGGCGCCATATAAATAAAGGATAATAATAATAATAAATAATATAATATATAGCAGTACGGTACAGTAGGCCACTGCTCTACCTACCTCTGTGTCGTCAAGTATACTATCCATCCATACCTGTGGTGCATTTTAGAAAAAAAACATGTCTCGGCAGAGCAATCTATAAATCCATAATTTTTCAGACAGCAACAGTGGGTATTGTAATAGTCACCCAATCCATCACTTTTATAGGGTTACATGCACCCACATGCTACAGCCTGTCTCAATAATTTTACTGTCACGCTGTGTGTGTTTGTGTTTTTATTTGGGTATTTTTTGTTGTTGTAGAACTACAGGTACCAGCAAGCCCGTTATTTCCCCGCCTGCTGGTACTTGAGGTTCTCCAAGTACCAGCAAGCGGGGGAGGCTTGCTGGGCCTTGTAGTTCCACAACAACAAAAAACAATATTCTTTTTTTACACACATGGCTATCAGCCCGGCACCCACCACCCAGGGGTGCTGGGGACAGCCTCGAGCTTTACCTCTGGCCCTTGGGTGCCTCGAGGGGAGGAACCTCTTGATTTAAGGGGTCCCCACTCCTCCAGGGAACCCCGGCCAGGGGTGACTAGTTGGAGGGGTAATGCCAGGGCCGCAGGGACCTACATAAAAGTGTCCCCCGGCTGTGGCATTATCTCTCTGGCTAGTGGAGCCCGGTGCTGGTTTTAAAAATATGGGGGACCCCTACATCTTTTGTCCCACGTATTTTTGGAACCTGGACCGTTCTAAGAGCCCGGTGCTGGTTGTCTAAATACGGGGAACCCCTGTCCAATTTTTCCCCCAGTATTTAAATAACCAGGACCGGCTCAAAGAGCCCGAGGCTGGTTATACTAAGGAGGGGGGACCTCACGCATTTTTTTTAACCCATTCAGACCCTTCTCCTTTAAGTTAATGGAAGCCCTGGACAACAAAATTGCATTCATGTCCTCCTCCCTCACCCTTCCCAGTCCCAAACACTCATTTTTTTTTTCTTTAAAAATGTATAATATATAACAAGAACAATGAGCAGGCAGGCAGCGGGCATTGGCGGCATCGGACTGAGATAGAAATTAGTGGTGGAGGGCTGGGTCAGTTGATTGTGGGAGAGTTTGTAAGCCATTGGCGGTGGCAGCGGGTATCGGCTCAGAGGCAGTAGCGGGCATTGGCTAAGGGTCATCGGCAGGATTCGGCGGAAATTATGGCTGTAGTGCCTCACTAGCCACTGACCTCACCGCACGCCACTGTGGGACAGATGTAACATGCAGAGAGAGGTAGATTTGGGAGGGGGAATGTCCTAGCATAACTGTTAATTGCAGTGTAATACTGTAATTCAGCTGTGCAGCATTTGTGGCTAAATGTCAAAGAAGCCAGTATTTACCCTGCATGCAAAACAATAAATGTATTTGAACATACCTCCCAACTATACCAATTTTTGCAGGACAGTCACTTTTTTGGGAATGTCCAGCTAACCCAAACAACCCCCCCCCCTGTGGGGGCCGCAGTGTCCCATAGTCATGGGGAACGGGGGGGGGGGGGTGTGGATGGCTCCCTGTAGCTTGTTGCTCTGCAAATATGCACATTGTGGGTAATTCAGACCTGATCGCTAGGGTGTGTTTTTTGCATCCCTGTAATCAGGTAGTTGCCGCCTACAGCGGAAGGGAAAATTTGCTGTGCAGGTGTGTGATCACATGTGCACAAGAGCTGCACAGCTCAGCACTTACTCAGCCATTGAGGTGACGTCACAAATCCTCCCACAAAACGCCCGGTCCCTCCAGGGTTTTTCCGGACACTCCCTAGAAACATTCAGTTGCCACCCACACAAACACCCTCTTCTTGTCAATATTCTTGTGATCTCCGGACCGTCGCACTTACGCATTGTGGCTAGAGATGAGCGGGTTCGGTTTCTCTGAATCCGAACCCGCCAGAACTTCATGTTTTTTTTCACGGGTCCGAGCGACTCGGATCTTCCCGCCTTGCTCGGTTAACCCGAGCGCACCCGAACGTCATCATGACGCTGTCGGATTCTCGCGAGGCTCGGATTCTATCGCGAGACTCGGATTCTATATAAGGAGCCGCGCGTCGCCGCCATTTTCACACGTGCATTGAGATTGATAGGGAGAGGACGTGGCTGGCGTCCTCTCCGTTTAGAATTAGAATAGATTAGAGAGACACTTGATTTACTAATTTTGGGGAGCATTAGGAGTACTCAGTAGTGTACAGTGCAGAGTTTTGCTGATAGTGACCAGTGACCACCACTTTTATTTATAATCCGTTCTCTGCCTGAAAAAAGCGATACACAGCACACAGTGACTCAGTCACATACCATATCTGTGTGCACTGCTCAGGCTCAGGCCAGTGTGCTGCATCATCTATTATCTATATATAATATTATATATATCTGTCTGACTGCTCAGCTCACACAGCTTATAATTGTGGGGGAGACTGGGGAGCACTACTGCAGTGCCAGTTATAGGTTATAGCAGGAGCCAGGAGTACATAATATAATCCGTTCTCTGCCTGAAAAAAGCGATACACAGCACACAGTGACTCAGTCACATACCATATCTGTGTGCACTGCTCAGGCTCAGGCCAGTGTGCTGCATCATCTATTATCTATATATAATATTATATATATCTGTCTGACTGCTCAGCTCACACAGCTTATAATTGTGGGGGAGACTGGGGAGCACTACTGCAGTGCCAGTTATAGGTTATAGCAGGAGCCAGGAGTACATAATATATTATATAGTGAGTGACCACCAGACACACAGTGCAGTTTATTTAATATATCCGTTCTCTGCCTGAAAAAAGCGATACACACAGTGACTCAGTCAGTCACATACCATATCTGTGTGCACTGCTCAGGCTCAGGCCAGTGTGCTGCATCATCTATATATATTATATATCTGTCTGACTGCTCAGCTCACACAGCTTATAATTGTGGGGGAGACTGGGGAGCACTACTGCAGTGCCAGTTATAGGTTATAGCAGGAGCCAGGAGTACATAATATTATATTAAAATTAAACAGTGCACACTTTTGCTGCAGGAGTGCCACTGCCAGTGTGACTAGTGACCAGTGACCTGACCACCAGTATATAATATTAGTAGTATACTATCTCTTTATCAACCAGTCTATATTAGCAGCAGACACAGTACAGTGCGGTAGTTCACGGCTGTGGCTACCTCTGTGTCGGCACTCGGCAGCCCGTCCATAATTGTATATACCACCTAACCGTGGTTTTTTTTTCTTTCTTTATACATACATACTAGTTACGAGTATACTATCTCTTTATCAACCAGTCTATATATTAGCAGCAGACACAGTACAGTGCGGTAGTTCACGGCTGTGGCTACCTCTGTGTCGGCACTCGGCAGCCCGTCCATAATTGTATATACCACCTAACCGTGGTTTTTTTTTCTTTCTTTATACATACATACTAGTTACGAGTATACTATCTCTTTATCAACCAGTCTATATATTAGCAGCAGACACAGTACAGTGCGGTAGTTCACGGCTGTGGCTACCTCTGTGTCGGCACTCGGCAGCCCGTCCATAATTGTATATACCACCTAACCGTGGTTTTTTTTTCTTTCTTTATACATACATACTAGTTACGAGTATACTATCTCTTTATCAACCAGTCTATATTAGCAGCAGACACAGTACAGTGCGGTAGTTCACGGCTGTGGCTACCTCTGTGTCGGCACTCGGCAGCCCGTCCATAATTGTATATACCACCTAACCGTGGTTTTTTTTTCTTTCTTTATACATACATACTAGTTACGAGTATACTATCTCTTTATCAACCAGTCTATATATTAGCAGCAGACACAGTACAGTGCGGTAGTTCACGGCTGTGGCTACCTCTGTGTCGGCACTCGGCAGCCCGTCCATAATTGTATACTAGTATCCAATCCATCCATCTCCATTGTTTACCTGAGGTGCCTTTTAGTTGTGCCTATTAAAATATGGAGAACAAAAATGTTGAGGTTCCAAAATTAGGGAAAGATCAAGATCCACTTCCACCTCGTGCTGAAGCTGCTGCCACTAGTCATGGCCGAGACGATGAAATGCCAGCAACGTCGTCTGCCAAGGCCGATGCCCAATGTCATAGTACAGAGCATGTCAAATCCAAAACACCAAATATCAGTAAAAAAAGGACTCCAAAACCTAAAATAAAATTGTCGGAGGAGAAGCGTAAACTTGCCAATATGCCATTTACCACACGGAGTGGCAAGGAACGGCTGAGGCCCTGGCCTATGTTCATGGCTAGTGGTTCAGCTTCACATGAGGATGGAAGCACTCAGCCTCTCGCTAGAAAAATGAAAAGACTCAAGCTGGCAAAAGCAGCACAGCAAAGAACTGTGCATTCTTCGAAATCCCAAATCCACAAGGAGAGTCCAATTGTGTCGGTTGCGATGCCTGACCTTCCCAACACTGGACGTGAAGAGCATGCGCCTTCCACCATTTGCACGCCCCCTGCAAGTGCTGGAAGGAGCACCCGCAGTCCAGTTCCTGGTAGTCAGATTGAAGATGTCAGTGTTGAAGTACACCAGGATGAGGAGGATATGGGTGTTGCTGGCGCTGGGGAGGAAATTGACCAGGAGGATTCTGATGGTGAGGTGGTTTGTTTAAGTCAGGCACCCGGGGAGACACCTGTTGTCCGTGGGAGGAATATGGCCGTTGACATGCCAGGTGAAAATACCAAAAAAATCAGCTCTTCGGTGTGGAGGTATTTCACCAGAAATGCGGACAACAGGTGTCAAGCCGTGTGTTCCCTTTGTCAAGCTGTAATAAGTAGGGGTAAGGACGTTAACCACCTCGGAACATCCTCCCTTATACGTCACCTGCAGCGCATTCATAATAAGTCAGTGACAAGTTCAAAAACTTTGGGTGACAGCGGAAGCAGTCCACTGACCAGTAAATCCCTTCCTCTTGTAACCAAGCTCACGCAAACCACCCCACCAACTCCCTCAGTGTCAATTTCCTCCTTCCCCAGGAATGCCAATAGTCCTGCAGGCCATGTCACTGGCAATTCTGACGAGTCCTCTCCTGCCTGGGATTCCTCCGATGCATCCTTGCGTGTAACGCCTACTGCTGCTGGCGCTGCTGTTGTTGCCGCTGGGAGTCGATGGTCATCCCAGAGGGGAAGTCGTAAGCCCACTTGTACTACTTCCAGTAAGCAATTGACTGTTCAACAGTCCTTTGCGAGGAAGATGAAATATCACAGCAGTCATCCTACTGCAAAGCGGATAACTGAGGCCTTGGCATCCTGGGTGGTGAGAAACGTGGTTCCGGTATCCATCATTACTGCAGAGCCAACTAGAGACTTGTTGGAGGTACTGTGTCCCCGGTACCAAATACCATCTAGGTTCCATTTCTCTAGGCAGGCGATACCGAAAATGTACACAGACCTCAGAAAAAGAGTCACCAGTGTCCTAAAAAATGCAGCTGTACCCAATGTCCACTTAACCACGGACATGTGGACAAGTGGAGCAGGGCAGGGTCAGGACTATATGACTGTGACAGCCCACTGGGTAGATGTATGGACTCCCGCCGCAAGAACAGCAGCGGCGGCACCAGTAGCAGCATCTCGCAAACGCCAACTCTTTCCTAGGCAGGCTACGCTTTGTATCACCGCTTTCCAGAATACGCACACAGCTGAAAACCTCTTACGGCAACTGAGGAAGATCATCGCGGAATGGCTTACCCCAATTGGACTCTCCTGTGGATTTGTGGCATCGGACAACGCCAGCAATATTGTGTGTGCATTAAATCTGGGCCAATTCCAGCACGTCCCATGTTTTGCACATACCTTGAATTTGGTGGTGCAGAATTTTTTAAAAAACGACAGGGGCGTGCAAGAGATGCTGTCGGTGGCCAGAAGAATTGCGGGACACTTTCGGCGTACAGGCACCACGTACAGAAAACTGGAGCACCACCAAAAACTACTGAACCTGCCCTGCCATCATCTGAAGCAAGAAGTGGTAACGAGGTGGAATTCAACCCTCTATATGCTTCAGAGGTTGGAGGAGCAGCAAAAGGCCATTCAAGCCTATACAATTGAGCACGATATAGTAGGTGGAATGCACCTGTCTCAAGTGCAGTGGAGAATGATTTCAACGTTGTGCAAGGTTCTGATGCCCTTTGAACTTGCCACACGTGAAGTCAGTTCAGACACTGCCAGCCTGAGTCAGGTCATTCCCCTCATCAGGCTTTTGCAGAAGAAGCTGGAGGCATTGAAGGAGGAGCTAACACGGAGCGATTCCGCTAGGCATGTGGGACTTGTGGATGCAGCCCTTAATTCGCTTAACAAGGATTCACGGGTGGTCAATCTGTTGAAATCAGAGCACTACATTTTGGCCACCGTGCTCGATCCTAGATTTAAAGCCTACCTTGGATCTCTCTTTCCGGCAGACACAGGTCTGCTGGGGTTGAAAGACCTGCTGGTGACAAAATTGTCAAGTCAAGCGGAACGCGACCTGTCAACATCTCCTCCTTCACATTCTCCCGCAACTGGGGGTGCGAGGAAAAGGCTCAGAATTCCGAGCCCACCCGCTGGCGGTGATGCAGGGCAGTCTGGAGCGACTGCTGATGCTGACATCTGGTCCGGACTGAAGGACCTGACAACGATTACGGACATGTCGTCTACTGTCACTGCATATGATTCTCTCAACATTGATAGAATGGTGGAGGATTATATGAGTGACCGCATCCAAGTAGGCACGTCACACAGTCCGTACTTATACTGGCAGGAAAAAGAGGCAATTTGGAGGCCCTTGCACAAACTGGCTTTATTCTACCTAAGTTGCCCTCCCACAAGTGTGTACTCCGAAAGAGTGTTTAGTGCCGCCGCTCACCTTGTCAGCAATCGGCGTACGAGGTTACATCCAGAAAATGTGGAGAAGATGATGTTCATTAAAATGAATTATAATCAATTCCTCCGCGGAGACATTGACCAGCAGCAATTGCCTCCACAAAGTACACAGGGAGCTGAGATGGTGGATTCCAGTGGGGACGAATTGATAATCTGTGAGGAGGGGGATGTACACGGTGATATATCGGAGGGTGAAGATGAGGTGGACATCTTGCCTCTGTAGAGCCAGTTTGTGCAAGGAGAGATTAATTGCTTCTTTTTTGGGGGGGGTCCAAACCAACCCGTCATATCAGTCACAGTCGTGTGGCAGACCCTGTCACTGAAATGATGGGTTGGTTAAAGTGTGCATGTCCTGTTTTGTTTATACAACATAAGGGTGGGTGGGAGGGCCCAAGGACAATTCCATCTTGCACCTCTTTTTTCTTTTCTTTTTCTTTGCATCATGTGCTGATTGGGGAGGGTTTTTTGGAAGGGACATCCTGCGTGACACTGCAGTGCCACTCCTAGATGGGCCCGGTGTTTGTGTCGGCCACTAGGGTCGCTAATCTTACTCACACAGTCAGCTACCTCATTGCGCCTCTTTTTTTCTTTGCGTCATGTGCTGTTTGGGGAGGGTTTTTTGGAAGGGACATCCTGCGTGACACTGCAGTGCCACTCCTAGATGGGCCCGGTGTTTGTGTCGGCCACTAGGGTCGCTAATCTTACTCACACAGCTACCTCATTGCGCCTCTTTTTTTCTTTGCGTCATGTGCTGTTTGGGGAGGGTTTTTTGGAAGGGACATCCTGCGTGACACTGCAGTGCCACTCCTAGATGGGCCCGGTGTTTGTGTCGGCCACTAGGGTCGCTAATCTTACTCACACAGTCAGCTACCTCATTGCGCCTCTTTTTTTCTTTGCGTCATGTGCTGTTTGGGGAGGGTTTTTTGGAAGGGCCATCCTGCGTGACACTGCAGTGCCACTCCTAGATGGGCCCGGTGTTTGTGTCGGCCACTAGGGTCGCTAATCTTACTCACACAGCTACCTCATTGCGCCTCTTTTTTTCTTTGCGTCATGTGCTGTTTGGGGAGGGTTTTTTGGAAGGGCCATCCTGCGTGACACTGCAGTGCCACTCCTAGATGGGCCCGGTGTTTGTGTCGGCCACTAGGGTCGCTAATCTTACTCACACAGCTACCTCATTGCGCCTCTTTTTTTCTTTGCGTCATGTGCTGTTTGGGGAGGGTTTTTTGGAAGGGACATCCTGCGTGACACTGCAGTGCCACTCCTAGATGGGCCCGGTGTTTGTGTCGGCCACTAGGGTCGCTTATCTTACTCACACAGCGACCTCGGTGCAAATTTTAGGACTAAAAATAATATTGTGAGGTGTGAGGTATTCAGAATAGACTGAAAATGAGTGTAAATTATGGTTTTTGAGGTTAATAATACTTTGGGATCAAAATGACCCCCAAATTCTATGATTTAAGCTGTTTTTTAGTGTTTTTGGAAAAAAACACCCGAATCCAAAACACACCCGAATCCGACAAAAAAAATTCGGTGAGGTTTTGCCAAAACGCGTTCGAACCCAAAACACGGCCGCGGAACCGAACCCAAAACCAAAACACAAAACCCGAAAAATTTCAGGCGCTCATCTCTAATTGTGGCGCATACGCATGTGCAGACCTGATTGCCCGCTGGGTGAAAATAAATTGAAGCGATCTGGTCTGAATAAGCCTCAATGTCTATTCACGGGAGACAGAGGGGCTGGGGCATGGCCAGCAGCTCACAGAGCACCTATAATGACAAAAATGGGAGACATGGCTCATGATCGCGATATACCTGCGAAGGTACGCCCTCTACTGATTGACAGGCAGAGGCATTCGCATTTTCTGCGGGGCACCCGGAGAAAATGTAGGCACACGCACAGGATGGACCCTGCGTATATGCCCCCATCCTCTTCATAGTTTTTGCGGTTGGAACGCGTATTACGATCCAAACTGAATTAGGCCCTATGTCTTATATACACGAGCAGTGTGAAAATGGGGGTAATTCGATGGGGGTAATTCCAAGTTGATCGCAGCAGGAATTTTGTTAGCAGTTGGGCAAAACCATGTGTACTGCAGGGGAGGCAGATATAACATGTGCAGAAAGAGTTAGATTTGGGTGAGTTATTTTGTTTCTGTGCAGGGTAAATACTGACTGCTTTATTTTTACACTGCAAATTAGATTGCAGATTGAACACACCACACCCAAATCTAACTCTCTCTGCACATGTTAAATCTGCCTTCCCTGCAGTGCACATAGGTGGTCATTCCGAGTTGTTCGCTCTGTAATTTTCTTCGCATCGCAGCGATTTTCAGCTTAATGCGCATGCGCAATGTTCGCACTGCGACTGCGCCAAGTAAATTTGCTATGCAGTTAGGAATATTACTCACGGTTTTTTCATCGTTCTGGTGATCGTAATGTGATTGACAGGAAGTGGGTGTTTCTGGGCGGAAACAGACCGTTTTAGGGGCGTGTGGGAAAAAATGCTACCGTTTCTGGGAAAAACGCGGTAATGGCTGGAGAAACGGAGGAGTGTCTGGGCGAACGCTGGGTGTGTTTGTGACGTCAAACCAGGAACGACAAGCACTGAACTGATCGCACTGGCAGAGTAAGTCTCGAGCTACTCAGAAACTGCACAGAGATGTCTTATCGCAATATTGCAAATCTTTCGTTCGCAATTTTAAGATGCTAAGATTCACTCCCAGTAGGCGGCGGCTTAGCGTGTGCAATGCTGCTAAAAGCAGCTTGCGAGCGAACAACTCGGAATGAGGGCCATGGGGGGTAATTCTGAGTTGATCGCAGCAGGATTTTTGTTAGCAGTTGGGCAAAACCATGTGCACTGCATTTACGAACAGATGATTTTTAATATAAATTTTAAAATGTTAGTAAATGTGTGGTTTTTTTTCAACCTGGAAGCCCAACATCGATTAAGATCGATCTTAAATAGACCCCTGGGTTTTAAGGATAACCATGGTTGAGTCCAATGGTTAATTCACATTGACCGAAGTTCTAATTAAGTCACCTGTGCTCAAGCATGATATCCTTAAAATCTGGATTGCAATGACAGCATTTGGGAACTATGCCTAAGGGTTTAATTTTTACATTTATCCACTGACAATAAATCTACCTACAATATCCCTGTAACTGTTATGATTACAGTATTTCACTAAATAATTTAATTTGCTGAACCTTCTGTAAAAAGAAATATTAAGATGCTGTAATTCCCAGATGCAGCAAATTTGTTAGCTAGTGGGCAAAACCATGTGCACTGCAGGGATGGGGGCAGATATAACATTTGCAGAGAGATTTAGGTGGGTTATATTGTTTGTGTGCAGGGTAAATACTGGCTGTTTTGTTTTTACACTGCAATTTAGATTTCAGTTTGAACACACCGCACCAAAATCTAACTCTCTCTGCACATATTATACACCCCCCCCCCTGCAGTGTACATGGTTTTAGCTAATACATTTGCTGCTGTGATCAGATCTGAGTTAAGCCCTATGTATTTGGTACTGGCAAAGGGTTAGAGGCCTTGCTGTAGAGCTCACACCTTTCTTATCATGCATTGTAATATTTCCTATGTCCTGATGATGTGCTCTCTGCTCCATCCAAGTAAACAGCAATGTAGCATGGCTATCAAAGAGCGTGAAGATTGCAGATTTCCTGTGATTAATGCTAAAGAATGCTATTATAGAGGCTGCTGCTTTAATTCAAGTGTCACTGGGGTTAAATGGTGTTTTTACCTTAAAAACACAGGTAGAGTATACAGTAGAGTGGGAGCATGTAGTGCTATTGATTACAGATTTGATGGAGCTTAAACATGGATAAGGTCCATAGCTATAAGAGTTTATCTTGTGTATCCTTTATTCTTAGTCATGGTCAGATAAGATTAGAAAATACCATTTAAGTGGAAATTTCCTGTTGGCTGTTTTAGCTAAATTGCACCAGTTAAAAAAAAAAAAAAAAAAACTAAGCTGCTGTAATTCCTGGATGTTTCCTTACTGCATCAATAGGAAGTGACAAGAAACAATGTAATGTGGAACCGTACAGCAGAAGGGATTGCGGCTACCCCACAATAAGTGCAGCGGAATGTAAGAAGAGGAATTGTTGCTTTGACTGCAGCATTCCCGGGGATAACTGGTGTTTCTTCAAGTCACAAGGTATGGAGCTGCTGTATAGTTACTCGCAAGTCAGTAGTTGTATGATGCTCACACCTGTTAAGCTGGATACACACAGAATGCCCTACACAGGGGGTGAAATGAGCGCCCCCCCACCCCCCGTACGCTCAGCACACATCACGCTGTGCTGAGCGGGGGGAGAGATGTGTGCTGAGCAGTTCGCTCAGCACACATCTCTCCCCAAAATCGGGCCGTGAATACGGACCTTTAAACTGGATCCACACTTAGATTATCTGTCCAATTTTTTTTTTCTAGTTGAAACAAAATTATGCTAATATGTGGCAGCAAATGACAATTGACCATTTGCTCACAAACACTGGAAAACATCCAAAAATGGTCATTTAGATAAATTGGTTAAATCCATTTCATTTAGCTAATTTATCCAAACTACCTTTATTGTATCTTTGTGGGTGAATGATGTGTGGGTCAGTGTTGAGGGTGGTGGAGGAGATGGGTAATAGGCACAGCAGGGTGTGGACAGTCAAATAGTGTGCTTAGAGGCTCAGAGTCATTGTATGAGACTCTGGCAACAGTGACTTGATGAGTCTGGTGTCCATAGGGTGGGACGCACTAACCTTTTTATGCTATTGAAATAGTTCTCCTCCTGACCGACGCAGTTCCTTGCTCCGAGGTTGGTGTATTGTCCTGTTGCAGCGCCTCTCCACTGTGGTCACAGTGAGCTGTGTGGTGTTGCTGGCGCATGCCAATCTCCCCCCAACCTCCCTCTGGCATTTCAGACCTACGGACGCATGATGGGATCTTGTATGATATGCGCGTGTGCTGTAGAGATGAAAGTGGCGGTGAGGAGGCAGATCGTGAAATGGGGAAACTTTGTGGACTGTTAGCGAAGGGGAGCACTGGGCAATCTGAGTTGCAAAGAGGGCAGCAGAAGAGGTTATTGCATGTGCACTGGTGACAGGTCCATCCTTGGTGGCTAGCCTCAGTGGTAAAGGGGTACATGAGCTAGTGTCCCTTGGTCAGCCATGTACCATGGCCACCTCCCTACCTCCTATATATTCTCCCTAATCTGTCACTTTGTTACGGTCTGCTGCTGGCACTGGTGTATCGTCCTGCAGATGCCATCTCCGCCCATTGCTGTGACTTCCCCCAGAGTTAGCCACACAGAGTGACAGATCTGGGAAAATATATAGGAGATCATTACTTTCACTTGCAGCCTACCTTATTTTTTGCAGCCTAGCATGCTCCTGACCCCTTCTCTCACTAATACTTATACAACATTCATGAACTCATCTTAAGGTTTCTTTATTATTCAGTCACACTGTATTGGATCCAAACCATTTCCTGTGGCATTGCAGTCAAACAATTGAGCTATTTACCCTTGCATAGAAAGGTATAATCTAAGCTAGAGAATTCTATTTGGAGCTCACCTTGTACTTTGTGAAGAAATAATCAGCATTGTGGCTGAGCAGATATATGGAGTGTGTGGCTGCACACTGCATTGATCTGCTGAGTTGCAATGCTAATAATATTTTTTTGCAAAGTACCAATAGCTTCATATAATGTTCACAATTTTTATGCAGGATCAAGTAGCTCAATGGATAGGGTGTTTGATTAGAATTCAACAGGTTATAGGTTTGAATCCTGGGTATGGTAGTTTGAGGTGTTATTTAATAAAGTGTGTTTATATATTAGTCACACATGGCTTACTTGTACAAATGGCATGTCACCAGTTAGTGCTGACTGCTGATATGCCATTTGCACAAGCAAGCCATGTGTGACTGTTTATGCATTTAAGGAGGGCCCCCCGGCAATACCACAAACCATTGAGTGTCAAGTATACTAGATATATCTTCATATCTCATGTGCTTTCTCTGAGACCAATCTTGTTATGCCCCTTCCCCACGAGGCATGCGCCTTTTGTCCATATTGCAAAAATAGTGGGGGGGGGGGGGGCATATAATTCTTTGTCACAGGGCACTAAAAAGTCTAGTTATGGCTCTGGTATGCATTATGTAATCTGGCAGACCATCTCTCCAACACTGGCTGATTGGAATAGAAATCCGGTTATCTATGTGAGCAAATGACCATCAACGATTTACTCTCAAACACTAGAAAATGGACAAAAATGGTCCCCTAAACAAATTGGTTAAATTTTGGGTTTAACCAATTTGTGTAATGACCATTTTTGACCATTTTTCTAGCGTTTGGGAGCAAATGGTTAATCGACATTTGCTCCTATACATTACCAGATTTTTATTCCATCCATCCAGACTGGATAGATAGCCTGACAGATAATTGTGTAGTGTACGCCCAGGATAACTGTCAGTTATGCTTTCTTTTATGATGGCACACAAATGGGTGGGCAGATCCAGGGCAAGCACTGCCCACTCATGCATAGTTGTCAACTGATGTGAAGTTCCAGGGGGCAATCTCAGTTATAAATAAAAGTATCTGGAAATTGTCCCTAGTTTAATAAAAAAAAAAAAATAAATTGATCAACTCCATTTATTTAGTATGATATCCCAGGTGATAGGATGCCGGCAGTCAGAATAACATGCTTTATTAAATAACACATCTCAAAGTACAATACCCAGGTTTCAAACCTATAACCTGTTGAATTCTAATCAAACACCCTACCCATTGAGCTATTTGATCCTGCATAAAAATTGTGAACATTATATGAAGCTATTGGTACTTTGAAAAAAAAAAGTACCAGCATTGCAACGCAGCAGATCCATGCAGTTTGCAGCCACACACTACATGTATCTGCTCAGCCACAATGCTGATTATTTCTTCACAAAGTACAAGGTGAGCTCCAAATAGAATTCTCTATCTTAGAATTATACCTTTCTATGCCAAACCTAGAAGTCGGGCCCCCCACCCTGGGATCCCCCAGAGGGAGGCCCGCCCCGTCATGCGGCAGGCTTGTCCGTTTTGGAAGCAGGCTGACGGGCAGCCCAGGCTTGCTTCAGTCTGGGCTTGGCAGGTCTGGAAGCATGAGCTTGCTTTGGGTTTGCCTGACCATGGGTACGCTTTACCTGGAGGATGAAAGGGCCAAGGAAAAGTACTTTTAGCCTTCTGCGTGGTAGGAGTCATACTAGGTAGGCAAGTTGTTTTAGCAGTAGCCAGATCAGCTACAATCTTATTGAGGTCTTCTCCAAAGAGAGTGTCTCCCTTGAAAGGAAGCACCTCCAGGGTTTTCTTGGAATCCATATCCACCGACCAGGATCTCAACCAGCTGTATAAAGTATTACCTTGGAACTGGCTCTCCACTCCCCATTATCTGGTTATCATGACTTCCTCCGCCAGTTTCCAGACTCGCTTGCTGAAGCTCGGCCACTTCTTCCTAGCAGCAGGCTCCTGGATCACTGGGCAGCAGAGGTGCTTGGGAGCCGGATGGGGGAGGAGCAATAAGGCATGCAGCCTTTGGCACCCACACCCCCCCACACACACCCACACCCACCCACACACACACACACACACACCAAAAAAGAACATATCCCAGTTTAACATAACGCTATGTGGTGCAAGGTATGGAGCTGGTCTCTAGTATCAGACCTCTGACATTTGCCTTTTCACCCATATTGCATACTTTTTCTTGCAGGTTGTGTCTTAATTCAAGAAGTGTTCTAAGTACTTCAGCTTAGTATCTTTACTGACCCCTCTTTACCCCACACTACATAACTGACCCCTCTATACCCTACACTACATCACTGACCTTTCTATAACCATCACTGCATTACTGACCACTCTTTACAGTACACTGACCTCTATATACCTGCTAGTACATCCCTGATGCCTATATTCCCTACGCTACATCCCTGACACCTCTATTCCCTACGCCACATCCCTGATGCCTCTATTCCCTACGCCACATCCCTGACGCCTCTATTCCCTACGCCACATCCCTGACGCCTCTATTCCCTACGCCACATCCCTGACGCCTCTATTCCCTACGCCACATCCCTGACGCCTCTATTTCCTACGCCACATCCCTGACGCCTCTATTTCCTACGCCACATCCATGACGCCTCTATTCCCTGACGCCACATCCCTGACGCCTCTATTCCCTACGCCACATCCCTGACGCCTCTATTCCCTACGCTACATCCCTGACGCCTCTATTCCCTACGCTACATCCCCGACGCCTCTATTCCCTACGCTACATCCCTGACGCCTCTATACAGTACAATGCATTACTGATCCCTCTAGACCATACATCCTCATTACATCAGAGAGTTAGTGAAACACTGGAAAAAATAAGGGTATAAGTGGACTACAGCAACTGATGCTCTAAACAAAGGAGAGAGAGAGAGAGAGAGTAAAGCACAAGGGAAAGTGGGCAATTGGAACACCATAGAGAGAGGAGAGATAGAAATGCCTGAAAAAGTAAAGGGGGTTGGGTATGGCATCCGGCGCTCGGGATTCCAGAGGTCACATGATCCCCAATCCTAATACTAACCCTCTGGGGGGGTGGCGGATAGGGCTAACCCTCAGCGGGTGGCAGCTAGGGCTACCCCCCCCCCCCCCCTCCTAGTGCCTTCCCTTACACCACCTCCCCTGGTCCGACTCCTAACCCTCCCTCCAATACTCACCTTCGGGATGTTGGCTGTCTGTGTGCCGGCACCAGTCTCCCAAGTGGTGTCAGGATTCCAACATCGGTCAAATGACCGCCGGTATACTGTCTGCCAGGATGGTAAATGTATCCTGAGGACAGGTAGTGAGTGTGGAGGGATAGGTGGTTCAGTAAAATGTAACGGCTCAAACTGCGATCATTCACTGATAAATTGATTTATAGCTCTCCCTTTTTAACCATTGCAATTATAAAAGCAATGTTTTTTAAACTTTTAAATAAAGCTTGTTAGCATCCCCAGCACACTCTATATGCTGGGAGATGTAGTTATCTATATGAAAACATTTAATTACTGTATGAACTCTAATCCCCCAACTGAAACCTGGATGGTGCTCCTGGCAAGTGACATCCTGGCCAAGGGGTAGATACGCCCCTGAGGGTCAGGGCCAGCAACAGAAATCTTGGGCCCCAGTACACTGATATCTCTGGGGCCCCCTTAAGCCCCCCTTAACTTGGCAGAGGGATCTTTTAAAAAAAAATGGAGCCTTTGACTCGGACCGTCAGTGAGGCCGGCAGGTGGTTTTCATACTGGGCTATCCAGCTCTTCGGTGGCGGTGGCAGGGACATTCAGAAAAGGGCCAGCACAGCAACATGCATAATAATGGCAATACAGTATGGACCACAGGGACTGGACAAAGTGATGGGGTAAAAGGAGGGGGGAGGGTTTAGTTGGCCTGTTGACACTGCAGCATACTTACGACTGCAAGGGATATAGGACTCTTGAGTTCACGGGCCAATTTCATGGCAGTCTCGGATAGGAGGGCATTGTGGATTCACCAAGGGAATGCTGATGCTGACTCCAAGAAGAAAGGGAGTCTCTTCCCTATAAAGGTGAAGCCTTGTTTGGCGACGGCCTAGTTAATTTGATCTCGGCAGCTCCCGCAGGTAAGTCAACCTTCTTGCCCTATGTTCCCTCTCAACGGATGAAGACGCATCATTATCTACCGCAGTCATTTTGGCCCAATAGATATGCAAGAAGTTAAGATTCCCCTTTCTTTGCAGGTAGAGGAAGGAGAAGGAAGAGGTCTGTAGCCTCTTCAATCTCTGCTCCTGCGATCTTGTCCTCTGCTTCTGCCAAATCCACTGCATGAGGCTGGGGCTTTCTTGCAGGAGCCAACACCAGTGGGGGCACGTCTAAAACTCTTCAGTCAGTTCTGGATTCATTCGGACCTGGACTCGTGGGTTTTACAAATAGTGTCCCAAGGGTACAAACTGGGGTTTCAAGACGTTCCCCCTCACCGATTGTTCAAATTGGCCTTAGTCAGCAGGGAGAAGGTTTTTATTCAAGCCTCTTCGTGGTCCCGAAGCCGGACGGCTCAGTCAGACCAATCTAAAATCTGAAATCCCTCAATTTCTTCCTAAAGAAATTCAATTTCAAGATGGAATCTCTCAGGGTAGTGATCTCCAGTCCGGAGGAAAGAGATTTCATGGTTTTGGTAGACATAAAGGATGCCTACTTACATGTTCCCATTTAGCCACTGCATCAAGCTACCTAAGGTTTGCAATTCAGGATTGTCATTACCAATTTCAGACATTGCCGTTTGGTCTGTCCACGGCTCCGAGGATTTTCACCAGGGTGATGGCGGAAATGATGGTTCTCCTTCGCAAGCAAGGAGTCACAATTATCCCGTACTTGGATGATCTCCTGATAAAGGCGAGATCCAGGGACCAGTTGGTGCAAAACATTGCAGTCTCCCTGACAGTTCTTCAACAACATGGTTGGCTCCTACACTTGCCAAAATCGCAGTTGGTCCCAATGACGCGGTAGTTGTTTTTGGGAGTCATACTAGACACAGAAGAGGTTTTCTTCCAGGGGAAAGGCTATGGAGATCCAGAGTCTGGTCAAACAAATTCTGAAACCAGCAAGAGTGTTAATCCATCAATGCATTTGGTTGCTGGGGAAGATGGTTGTGGCCTACGAGCCCATTCAGTTTGGCAGGTTCCATGCCAGAGTGTTCCAGTGGGACCTGTAGGACAAGTGGTCCGGATACCACCTACACATGCACCGGAGGATAATCCTGTCTTCCAAGACCAGAATCTCACTCCATTGGTGGCTGCACAGTTCTCACCTCCTAGAGGGGCGATGGTTCGGGATCCAGCACTGGATCCTAGGGACCACAGATGCAACCCTCCGAGGCTGGGGAGCAGTCACACAGGGGGAAAACGTCCAAGGAAGATGGTCAAGTGAGGAAAGTTGTCTCCACATAAATGTTCTGGAGTTAAGGGCCATTTAATAACTGCAGACACAGTACACACTGGGACGGGTGCCCAGCATCCTCTACAGACTAAGAGAAAAGGATTTACCGGTAGGTATTAAAATCCTAGTTTCTCTAACGTCCTAGAGGATGCTGGGGACTCCGTAAGGACCATGGGGATAGACGGGCTCCGCAGAGTTCATGATCTTCACTGAGGTAACGCACAGCACTGCAGCTGTGCGCCATTGCTCCCATACACCTCACATACTCCGGTCACTGTAAGGGTGCAGGGCGCAGGGGGGGCACCCTGGGCAGCAATATAAACCTCTTTTTGGCAAAAATATAACATATAAACAGCTGGGCACTATATATATGTATGAGCCCCCGCCAATTTTACAGTTTAAGCGGGACAGAAGCCCGCCGCCGAGGGGGCGGGGCTTCTCCCTCAGCACTCACCAGCGCCATTTTTTCTCCACAGCACCGCTGAGAGGAAGCTCCCCGGACTCTCCCCTGCTTATACCACGGTAGAGAAGATGGTTGAAAAGAGGGGGGGGGGGGGCACAAAATTCGGCGTAAATTACATACAGCAGCGCTACTGGACAAACATTAAGTTACTGTGTTATTCCTGGGTTATATAGCGCTGGGGTGTGTGCTGGCATACTCTCTCTCTGTCTCTCCAAAGGGCCTTGTGGGGAAACTGTCTTCAGAAAAAGCATTCCCTGTGTGTGTGGTGTGTCGGTACACGTGTGTCGACATGTCTGAGGAAGAAGGCTATATTAGAGAGGAGCGGGAGCAAATGAATGTGGTGTCCTCGCTGACACCTGATTGGATGGATATGTGGAATGCTTTAAATGCTAGTGTAAACTCATTGTACAAAAGATTAGTCAAGGCTGAAGCTTTGGGACAGTCAGGGTCTCAACCCATGCCTGATCCTATGTTGCAGGGACTGTCAGGGTATCATAAGCGCCCACTATCCCAGATTGTTGACACAGATACCGACATGGATTCTGACTCCAGTGTCGATTACGATGATGCAAAGTTACAGCCAAAATTGTCAAAATCCATTCGATATATGATTATGGCAATAAAATAAGAATTTACTTACCGATAATTCTATTTCTCGTAGTCCGTAGTGGATGCTGGGGACTCCGTCAGGACCATGGGGAATAGCGGCTCCGCAGGAGACAGGGCACAAAAGTAAAAGCTTTAGGATCAGGTGGTGTGCACTGGCTCCTCCCCCTATGACCCTCCTCCAAGCCTCAGTTAGGATACTGTGCCCGGACGAGCGTACACAATAAGGAAGGATTTTGAATCCCGGGTAAGACTCATACCAGCCACACCAATCACACTGTACAACCTGTGATCTGAACCCAGGTAACAGCATGATAACAGCGGAGCCTCTGAAAAGATGGCTCACAACAATAATAACCCGATTTTTGTAACAATAACTATGTACAAGTATTGCGGACAATCCGCACTTGGGATGGGCGCCCAGCATCCACTACGGACTACGAGAAATAGAATTATCGGTAAGTAAATTCTTATTTTCTCTAACGTCCTAAGTGGATGCTGGGGACTCCGTCAGGACCATGGGGATTATACCAAAGCTCCCAAACGGGCGGGAGAGTGCGGATGACTCTGCAGCACCGAATGAGAGAACTCCAGGTCCTCCTCAGTCAGGGTGTGCCCCTGACCAAGTATCAGCTCGGCAAAGTTGTAAAGCCGAGAGCCCTCGGGCAGCCGCCCAAGATGAGCCCACCTTCCTTGTGAAATGGGCATTTACATATTTTGGCTGTGGCAGGCCTGCCACAGAATGTGCAAGCTGAATTGTACTACATATCCAACTAGCAATCGTCTGCTTAGAAGCAAGAGCACCCAGTTTGTTGGGTGCATACAGGATAACAGCAAGTCAGTTTTCCTGACTCCAGCCGTCCTGGAAACCGATATTTTCAGGGCCCTGACAACATCTAGCAACTTGGAGTCCTCCAAGTCCCTAGTAGCCGCAGGTACCACAATAAGCTGGTTCAGGTGAAACGCTGACACCACCTTAGGGAGAAACTGGGGACGAGTCCGCAGCTCTGCCCTGTCCGAATGGACAATCAGATATGGGCTTTTGTGAGACAAAGCCGGCAATTCCGACACTCGCCTGGCCGAGGCCAGGGCCAACATCATGGTCACTTTCCATGTGAGATATTTCAAATCCACAGATTTGAGCGGTTTAAACCAATGTGATTTTAGGAATCCCAGAACTACGTTGAGATCCCACAGTGCCACTGGAGGCACAAAAGGGGGTTGTATATGCAGTACTCCCTTGACAAACTTCTGGACTTCAGGAACTGAAGCCAATTCTTCTGGAAGAAAATCGACAGGGCCGAAATTTGAACCTTAATGGACCCCAATCTGAGGCCCATAGACACTCCTGTTTGCAGGAAATGCAGGAATCGACCGAGTTGAAATTTCTTCGTGGAGCCTTCCTGGCCTCACACCACGCAACATATTTTCGCCACATGTGGTGATAATGTTGTGCGGTCACGTCCTTCCTGGCTTTGACCAGGGTAGGAATGACCTCTTCCGGAATGCCTTTTTCCCTTAGGATCCGGCGTTCAACCGCCATGCCGTCAAACGCAGCCGCGGTAAGTCTTGGAACAGACATGGTACTTGCTGAAACAAGTCCCTTCTTAGCGGCAGAGGCCATGAGTCCTCTGTGAGCATCTCTTGAAGTTCCGGGTACCAAGTCCTTCTTGGCCAATCCGGAGCCACGAGTATAGTTCTTACTCCTCTACGTCTTATAATTCTCAATACCTTGGGTATGAGAAGCAGAGGAGGTAAGACATACACCGACTGGTACACCCACGGTGTTACCAGAACGTCCACAGCTATTGCCTGAGGGTCTTTTGACCTGGCGCAATACTTGTCCAGTTTTTTGTTCAGGCGGGACGCCATCATGTCCACCTTTGGTCTTTCCCAACGGTTCACAATCATGTGGAAGACTTCCCGATGAAGTCCCCACTCTCCCGGGTGGAGGTTGTGCTGAGGAATTCTGCTTCCCAGTTGTCCACTCCCGGAATGAACACTGCTGACAGTGCTATCACATGATTTTCCGCCCAGCGAAAAATCCTTGCAGTTTCTGCCATTGCCCTCCTGCTTCTTGTGCCGCCCTGTCTGTTTACGTGGGCGACTGCCGTGTTGTTGTCCCACTGGATCAATACCGGCTGACCTTGAAGCAGAGGTCTTGCTAAGCTTAGAGCATTGTAAATTGCCCTTAGCTCCAGTATATTTATGTGGAGAAAAGTCTCCAGACTTGATCACACTCCCTGGAAATTTTTTCCTTGTGTGACTGCTCCCCAGCCTCTCAGGCTGGCCTCCGTGGTCACCAGCATCCAATCCGGAATGCCGAATCTGCGGCCCTCTAGAAGATGAGCACTCTGTAACCACCACAGGAGAGACACCCTTGTCCTTGGAGATAGGGTTATCCGCTGATGCATCTGAAGATGCGATCCGGACCATTTGTCCAGCAGATCCCACTGAAAAGTTCTTGCGTGGAATCTGCCGAATGGAATCGCTTCGTAATAAGCCACCATTTTTCCCAGGACTCTTGTGCAATGATGCACTGACACTTTTCCTGGTTTTAGGAGGTTCCTGACTAGCTCGGATAAATCCCTGGCTTTCTCCTCTGGGAGAAACACCTTTTTCTGGACTGTGTCCAGAACCATCCCTAGGAACAGCAGACGTGTCGTCGGAAACGGCTGCGATTTTGGATATTTAAAATCCACCCGTGCTGTCGTAGAACTACTTGAGATAGTGCTACTCCGACTTCCAACTGTTCTCTGGACCCTGCCCTTATCAGGAGATCGTCCAAGTAAGGGATAATTAAGACGCCTTTTCTTTGAAGAAGAATCATTTCGGCCATTACTTTGGTAAAGACCCGGGGTGCCGTGGACAATCCAAACGGCAGCGTCTGAAACTGATAGTGACAGTTCCGTACCACGAACCTGAGGTGCCCTTGGTGAGAAGGGCAATTTGGGACATGGAGGTAAGCAACCTTGATGTCCAGGGACACCCTATTGGTTCGCTATCACTGCTCTGAGTGACTCCATCTTGATTTGAACCTTTGTATGTAAGTGTTCAAAGATTATCCATTTAGAATAGGTCTCACCGAGCCGTCCGGCTTCAGTACCACAATATAGTGTGGAATAATACCCCTTTCCTTGTTGTAGGAGGGGTACTTTGATTATCACCTGCTGGGAATACAGCTTGTGAATTGTTTCCAATACTGCCTCCCTGTCGGAGGAAGACGTTGGTAAAACAGACATCAGGAGCCTGCGAGGGGGAGACGTCTCGAATTTCCAATCTGTACCCCTGGGATACTACTTGTAGGATCCAGGGGTCCACTTGCGAGTGAGCCCACTACGCACTGAAACTCTAGAGACGACCCCCCACCGCACCTGAGTTCGCTTGTACGGCCCCCGCTTCATGCTGAGGACTTAGTAGAAGCGGTGGAGGGCTCTGTTCCTGGGAATGGGCTGCCTGCTGCAGTCTTCTTCCCTTTCCTCTATCCCTGGGCAGATATGACTGGCCTTTTGCCCGCTTGCCCTTATGGGGACGAAAGGACTGAGGCTGAAAAGACGGTGTCTTTTTCTGCTGAGATGTGACTTGGGGTAAAAAAGGTGGATTTTCCAGCTGTTGCCGTGACCACCAGGTCCGATGGACCGACCCCAAATAACTCCTCCCCTTTATACGGCAATACTTCCATGTGCCGTTTGGAATCTGCATCACCTGACCACTGTCGTGTCCATAAACATCTTCTGGCAGATATGGACATCGCACTTACTCTTAATGCCAGAGTGCAAATATCCCTCTGTGCATCTCGCATATATAGAAATGCATCCTTTAAATGCTCTATAGTCAATAAAATACTGTCCCTGTCAAGGGTATCAATATTTTCAGTCAGGGAATCCGACCAAGCCACCCCAGCGCTGCACATCCAGGTTGAGGCGATCGCTGGTCGCAGTATAACACCAGTATGTGTGTATATACCTTTTTAGGATATTTTCCAGCCTCTCAGCTGGCTCCTTGAGGGCGGCCCTATCTGGAGATGGTACCGCCACTTGTTTTGATAAGCGTGTGAGCGCCTTATCCACCCTAAAGGGTGTTTCTGGCGGGAAAAGGTATACCGCCAATTCACACACTTCATTTAATTTATCTGATTCAGGAAAAACTACAGGTAGTTTTTTCACACCCCACATAATACCCTTCTTTGTGGTACTTGTAGTATCAGAAATATGTAACACCTCCTTCATTGCCCTTAACATGTAACGTGTGGCCCTAAAGGAAAATACGTTTGTTTCTTCACCGTCGACACTGGAGTCAGTGTCCGTGTCGACCGACTGAGGTAAATGAGCGTTTTACAGCCCCTGACGGTGTTTGAGACGCCTGGACAGGTACTAATTTGTTTGCCGGCCGTCTCATGTCGTCAACCGACCTTGCAGCGTGTTGACATTATCACGTAATTCCTTAATTAAGCCATCCATTCCGGTGTCGACTCCCTAGAGAGTGACATCACCATTTCAGGCAATTGCTCCGCCTCCTCACCAACATCGTCCTCATACATGTCGACACACACGTACCGACACACAGCACACACACAGGGAATGCTCTGATAGAGGACAGGACCCCACTAGCCCTTTGGGGAGACAGAGGGAGAGTTTGCCAGCACACACCAAAAACACTATAATTATACAGGGACAACCTTTATATAAGTGTTTTTCCCTTATAGCATTTTAATATATATATACATATCGCCAAATAAGTGCCCCCCCTCTCTGTTTTAACCCTGTTTCTGTAGTGCAGTGCAGGGGAGAGCCTGGGAGCCTTCCCACCAGCAGTTCTGTGAGGGAAAATGGCGCTGTGTGCTGAGGAGAATAGGCCCCGCCCCCTTTTCGGCGTGCTTCTTCTCCCGTTTTTCTGAGACCTGGCAGGGGTTAAATACATCCATATAGCCCCCAGGGGCTATATGTGATGTATTTTTAGCCAGAATAAGGTACTATCATTGCTGCCCAGGGCGCCCCCCCCCAGCGCCCTGCACCCTCAGTGACCGCTGCTATGAAGTGTGCTGACAACAATGGCGCACAGCTGCAGTGCTGTGCGCTACCTTATGAAGACTGAAGAGTCTTCTGCCGCCGGTTTCTGGACCTCTTCACTTTTCGGCATCTGCAAGGGGGTCGGCGGCGCGGCTCCGGGACGAACCCCAGGGTGAGACCTGTGTTCCGACTCCCTCTGGAGCTAATGGTGTCCAGTAGCCTAAGAAGCCAATCCATCCTGCACGCAGGTGAGTTCACTTCTCTCCCCTAAGTCCCTCGTAGCAGTGAGCCTGTTGCCAGCAGGACTCACTGAAAATAAAAAACCTAACAAAACTTTTACTCTAAGCAGCTCTTTAGGAGAGCCACCTAGATTGCACCCTTCTCGGCCGGGCACAAAATCTTAACTGAGGCTTGGAGGAGGGTCATAGGGGGAGGAGCCAGTGCACACCACCTGATCCTAAAGCTTTTACTTTTGTGCCCTGTCTCCTGCGGAGCCGCTATTCCCCATGGTCCTGACGGAGTCCCCAGCATCCACTTAGGACGTTAGAGAAAAGATGTTTTGCACATCACAGAGGAACCCCCTGTCCCTGACAAGAGGGTACATATGTACAAGGGAAAGAAGCCTGAGGTAACCTTTGAGGGGGTCACACGAGCTGAACGAGTTATGTGAAAAAGCTTGGGAATCTCCAGATAAAAGACTGCAGATTTCCAAAAGGATTCTTATGGCGTATCCTTTTCCATCAACGGATAGGTTACGATGGAAATCCTCCCCTAGGATGGACAAAGCATTAACACGCACAGCTACAGTTGGAAAATCAAATTTTTACCTTATGTTCCCTCACAGCATAAGAAAGCTCCGCATTATCAAATGCAGTCCTTTCGGTCACAAAGAAACAAGAAAGTGCGAGGTGCGTCCTTTCTTGCCAGAGGTAGGGGCAGAGGAATAAAGCTGCACAACACAGCTAGTTCCCAGGAACAGAAGTCCTCCCCGGCCTCTACAAAATCTACCTCATGACGCTGGGGCTCCACTGGCAGAGTCCGGCCCATGTGATGTCATGCAGCTGCTCTGACCACACCTCCTGTTTCTCCGTTGCCGACCCCATTTTGAAACCGTGCCCCCGCACCGCTCCATCTCCGACTTGGAAATGGAGTGTTGTTGACCCCCCTCCCCCCCCCCCCTTCACCGATTCACCGGGGTGCCGCAGAAAATGCAGGCGGATGCGTATGCTCTTAGCAGTTTTTGCAGTTGGATTGCGATCCAACCTGAATCAGGCCCCATTACCTATCACAATGCACTGCGGGTAGTACAAAATGGGGTTAATACAGGAGAAAAACCCCCAGAGCTGTGCTCCTTAACTGTCCCTGGTGGCTAGTGGAGCGGCTGCCCAGTAATCAGTGTCCACGCCAGTGCGCACACGGCCCGCCCCCATCAGCGGCCTCGTGATCCCGGAGGGTGGTGTGTGTGTGACTGACCTTAGGAAGAAACCGGAGCCTCCGCTGCAGTGACCCAGCAACCGGGGCACGGGAGTATACTGCGCCACTGGGAGTGATGGAGCTGCAGTAAAGAAGTCTATTAGACCAAGCCTGCTGCAGCCCTTGTAGATTCTTATAAAAAAAGTTCTTCTTTTCTTGCCAAAATTAATAGCTAAGAATAGGCTGCCTGAGGCAGCCCCCTGTTAAGTGGCCTGTTACTGAAGGCACCAACTACAAACTGAGCTCCCTGTTCATGGAAGCGAGGTTATAGAGGAGGGGGCGCTGAGCATCTTGGGAACAGTCAAAAGCTTTGAGCCTGTTGGTGCCTCAGATCAAGATCCTACTCTACACCCCAATGTGAATCCTTGTGGAGTCCAGTGTACCCCACAGAAGAAATTAATGTGTCACACCCATTGGCAGTAACATTAGAATAGCTGCTGATGGGCACAATTGAGAAAGGAAGGGGGGAAAACATTTGAATCCAGCACATATATGTAATTTGAATATGTAATTTGTACCTTCCTACTTTAAAATGTAATGGATGAACCTCACCCTGTGAGAACTATCTTCATGATCAAGAGATCTCATATGCAAGATAAGTATGTGTTGGGATAGGGCTGTGGAGGGCGGCTGCTCGGGCACACCCCTGTCAAGTTAAGGAGATTCAACTGAGGCAGCACAAGGGAACTCTCATCTGGGGACAACAACTGCAGGGAGAACACATTTTCAGACGAATGTGGGAGGGCAGAAGGCTGCCTAATACTGAAGCACCCCCAAACAACAAACCAAATGCAACAACTAGTGCAAGCATTCCTGGGGGAAGGCCTGCAGCAGATGGATTTGCATATGGTGATGTCATCCAAGCAGTGGGCATAGTTGGCTGCAACCCTCGTCTGCATATGAAAAGAGAAAAGGGTCACGCAGGGCATGGCGGCCTTTGTGGGGTTGCGCTTGGATGACACCTAAATCGCTTTATACACCCCCACCCCCCATCAGTGTGGGCTCATGTTGGCCATGCCCCAGCCCCTGAAGCATTCAAGCTGATTTCTTGCAGCAGCTGGACCCAGTAACAGCTCCAGAGTTGCTCTACAAGACAAGTAAAAGGGTGTGAGCCCTGCAGCACCAATTGTAGTTTGCATACACACATATATAGGACAGCATCTCTTATATGCCCCAGGGTCAATAAAATAGTATCCTTATCTATGGTATCCATCCCCTCAGATAAGGTAACCGTCCATGCCGCTACAGCACTACACACCCAGGCCGACGCAATTGCCGGTCTGAGTAAGGTACCTGAATGTGTATAAATGGACTTCAGGGTAATCTCCTGTTTGCGGTCAGCAGACTCTTTGAGGGTAGCCGTATACTGGGACGGGAGGGCTACCTTCTTGGATAAGCGTGTTAATGCTTTGTCTACCCTAGGGGAGGATTCCCATCGTAACCTATCCATTGATGGGAAAGGATACGCCATAAGAATCCTTTTGGAAATCTGCAGTCTTTTATCTGGAGATTCCCAAGCTTTTTCACATAACTCGTTCAGCTCGTGTGACCCCCTCAAAGGTTACCTCAGGCTTTTTTCCCTTGTACATATGTACCCTCTTGTCAGGGACAGGGGGTTCCTCTCTGATGTGCAAAACATCTTTTATTGCCATAATCATATATCGAATGGATTTTGCCAATTTTGGCTGTAACTTTGCATCATCGTAATCGACACTGGAGTCAGAATCCATGTCGGTATCTGTGTCAACAATCTGGGATAGTGGGCGCTTATGAGACCCTGACAGTCCCTGCAACATAGGATCAGGCATGGGTTGAGACCCTGACTGTCCCAAAGCTTCAGCCTTGTCTAATCTTTTGTGCAATGAGTTTACACTAGCATTTAAAACATTCCACATATCCATCCAATCAGCTGTCGGTGGAGACACCACATTCATTTGCTCCTGCTCCTCTCTAATATAGCCTTCTTCCTCAGACATGTCGACACACGTGTACCGACACACCACAAACACAGGGAATGCTTTTTCTGAAGACCGTTTCCCCACAAGGCCCTTTGGAGAGACAGAGAGAGAGTATGCCAGCACACACCCCAGCGCTATATAACCCAGGAATACACAGTAACTTAATGTTTGCCTAGTACTGCTGTATGTAATTTGCGCCGAATTATGTGCCCCCCCCCCTCTTTTCAACTCTCTTGTCTACTATGGTATAAGCAGGGGAGAGTCCGGGGAGCTTCCTCTCAGCGGTGCTGTGAAGAAAAAATGGCGCTGGTGAGTGCTGAGGGAGAAGCCCCGCACCCTCGGCGGCGGGCTTCTGTCCCGCTTAAACTGTAAAATTGGTGGGGGCTCATACATATATACAGTGCCCAGCTGTATATGTGTTATAGTTTTGCCAAAAAGAGGTTTATATTGCTGCCCAGGTGCCCCCCCCCCCCCCCCTGCGCCCTGCACCCTTACAGTGACTGGAGTGTGTGAGGTGTATGGGAGCAATGGCGCACAGCTGCAGTGCTGTGCGTTACTTCAGTGAAGATCATGAAGTCTTCTGCCACCTCTGAAGTCTTCTTTTCTTCTCATACTCACCCGGCTTCTATCTTCCGGCTCTGCAAGGGGGACGGAGGCGCGGCTCTGGGACGGACGGCGATGGAGAGATCCTGCGTACCAATCCCTCTGGAGCTAATGGTGTCCATAAGCCTAAGAAGCAGGACCTTGCAACTCGGAGAGTAGGGCTGCTTCTCTCCCCTCAGTCCCTCGATGAGGGAGTCTGTTGCCAGCAGTGCTCCCTGAAAATTAAAAACCTTACAAAATACTTTCTGTCAGAAAGCTCAGGAGAGCTCCTGAAAAGCACCCAGTCTCCACTGGGCACAGTATCAAACTGAGGTCTGGAGGAGGGGCATAGAGGGAGGAGCCAGTGTACACCCAGAACTAAAGTCTTTCTTAAAGTACCCATGTCTCCTGCGGAGCCTGTCTATCCCCATGGTCCTTACGGAGTCCCCAGCATCCTCTAGGACGTTAGAGAAAATAGGATTTTAATACCTACCGGTAAATCCTTTTCTCTTAGTCCGTAGAGGATGCTGGGCACCCGTCCCAGTGCGTACTGTGTCTGCAGTTATTAAATGGCCCTTAACTCCAGAATATTTATGTGGAGATAACTTTCCTGACTTGACCATCTTCCTTGGATGTTTTCCCCCTGTGTGACTGCTCCCCAGCCTCGGAGGGTTGCATCCGTGGTCCCTAGGATCCAGTCCTGGATCCCGAACCATCGCCCCTCTAGGAGGTGAGAACTGTGCAGCCACCAATGGAGTGAGATTCTGGTCTTGGAAGACAGGATTATCCTCCGGTGCATGTGTAGGTGGGATCCGGACCACTTGTCCAACAGGTCCCACTGGAACACTCTGGCATGGAACCTGCCAAACTGAATGGCCTCGTAGGCCGCAACCATCTTCCCCAGCAACAGAATGCATTGATGGATTAACACTCTTGCTGGTTTTAGAATTTGTTTGACCAGACTCTGGATCTCCATAGCCTTTCCACTGGAAGAAAGCCTCTTCTGTGTCCAGTATGACTCCCAAAAACAACAACCGCGTCATTGGGACCAACTGCGATTTTGGCAAGTTTAGGAGCCAACCATGTTGTTGAAGAACTGTCAGGGAGAGTAGATGTTTTGCACCAACTGGTCCCTGGATCTCGCCTTTATCAGGAGATCATCCAAGTACTGGATAATTGTGACTCCTTGCTTGCGAAGGAGAACCATCATTTCCGCCATCACCCTGGTGAAAATCCTCGGAGCCGTGGACAGACCAAACGGCAACGTCTGAAATTGGTAATGACAATCCTGAATAGCAAACCTCAGGTAGCTTTATGCAGTGGCTAAACGGGAACATGTAATTAGGCATCCTTATGTCTACCAAAACCATGAAATCTCCTTCCTCCGGACTGGAGATCCCTACCCTGAGAGATTCCATCTTGAAATTGAATTTCTTTAGGTAGAAATTGAGGGATTTCAGATTTAAGATTGGTCTGACTGAGCCGTCCGGCATCGGGACCACGAAGAGGCTTGAATAAAAACCTTCTCCCTGCTGACTAAGGCCGATTTGAACAATCGGTGAGGGGGAACGTCTTGAAACCCCAGTTTGTACCCTTGTGACACTATTTGTAAAACCCACGAGTCCAGGTCTAAATTAATCCAGAACTGACTGAAGTGTTTTAGACGTGCCCCCACTGGTGCGGGCTCCTGCAAGAAAGCCCTAGCGTCATGCAGTGGATTTGGCAGAAGCAGAGGACGATCTCTGCTCCTGCGATCTTGAAGAGGCTACAGACCTCTTCCCTCTTTTCCTTCCTCTACCTGCAAAGAAAGGGGAATCTTAACTTCTTGCATATCTATTGGGCCAAAATGACTGCGTTAGACAATGATGCGTCTTCATCCGTTGAGAGGGAACATAGGGCAAGAAGGTTGACTTACCTGCGGGAGCTGCCGAGATCAAATTAACTAGGCCGTCACCAAACAAGGCTTCACCTTCATAGGGAAGAGACTCCCTTTCTTCTTGGAGTCAGCATCAGCATTCCCTTGGTGAATGCGCAATGCCCTCCTATCCGAGACTGCCATGAAATTGGCCCGTGAACTCAAGAGTCCTATATCCCTTGCAGTCGTAAGTATGCTGCAGTGTCCTTGATATGATCCAACGTAAGGAGTAATCCCATCTCTCCAAGATATCTATATCGGATGACGAGGTATTCGACCAATTCTTGAATACTACTACTCACCCATGCGCATGTAATGGCAGGTCTAAGTAATGTACCCGTGGTTACATAACTAGAAATAATGTAGCTTCCTGCATACGATCCGCTGGATTTGTGACAGGGCCCCGTGCAGAAGAGGGGGTGACTCCCACTTTATTCTGTCCGCAGCAGGAAATGAATAAACAACCGGAAACCTTTTGGGGATTTAAAACCATCTTGTCGAGCTGGCCCAGACTTTCTCAAACAGAGATGGAGGAACGTTACATCAGCTTTCATTATATATCTATATATACATACATATATACCCCTTTGTCAGGAACAGCAGGGTCCTCAGTGATGTTAATATGTCCTTAATATCCACAATCATGTACTGAATGCTCCTTGCCAATATTGGATCTAATCAGGAAATATTATGGCCGACATAGGAATCAGTATCCGAGTCAGTATCGATGTGTAGTAACATTTTTGCGGGCCTGAGTGAAAAGAAGCATAGCCATGAACATCACATCTTTTCTCTACGTCTGTGTCTGGGACACAGATTTATCCAACCTCACTCTGATATTACTGAAACTTTCACCCAGTCAGTTATTGGTGGTGCCAACAGGGCCACCATCATATGTCTGCATTCCTAATATAGTTTCCTCTTGGGAAAAACATTCAGCCACCGACATGTTGACACACATGTACCAAGTACCCACAGACACATCGGCTTATGGGGGATAGACCTACAGTAAATCTGTCAGAGGGACAGAGAGGATTTTTCAGCTCACAATCCAGCGCCAAAAGTACACAGTCTGGGAAATAATAAACTCTATAGTGATAGACTTGTTACGCTCTATAGATGTGCTGGTGAGGTGAGGAAGAAGCCCCGCCGCTGTAATGGCACGCTTCTGTCCCGCTCAGAAACAAATAATTAATTACGCTGGCGGGGTAAGTACAGTGCCCAGGCACTAATGTCCACTTTTGCCAGCCTTTTGTGAGGAATTTATGCTGCCCAGGGTGCCCCCCTTCCCCACCCACACGCCCTGCACCCTGCAGTGCCTGTGTTTGTGTGGGAGCATGGCGCACAGCATTCCGCTCGCTGCGTGGTACCTCAGAATGCCGTCACTGGAGAAGAAGTCTTCTGTTCTTCTGCTACTCGCCTGTCTTCTGACTTCTGGCTCTGTAAGGGGGTGATGGCAGGCTACGGGAGTGGGCATCTAGGCGTACCTAGCGATCAGCACCCTCAGGAGCTAATGGTGTCCTGTCAGCCAGAAGCAGAGCCATTGAACTCACTAGAATTTGGTCATACTTCTCTCCCCTAAGTTCCACGAAGCAGGGAGACTGTTGCCAGCAGCCTCCCTGAAAATAAGAAAAACTAACATAAGTCTTTTCAGAGAAACTCAGTAGAGCTCCCCTGTAGTGCATCCAGTCTCACTGGGCACAATTCTAAAACTGGAGTCTGGAGGAGGGCAGAGCCGAAACTAGGGAGGGGCTAGGGGGGCATGTGACCCGGGCACGGGATTTGATAGGGCGCTGGGATCAGCTGGGTCTGAAACAGCAGAGAATCTATTGAAGAAAAATGGGATTTGTAGTCATGTGTGCTACTGCTTAGACTTTATGCAGTAGCATAGAGACTACAAATCCCATGAGGCATTGCAGAAAGCTGGCCACGGCTGCTGGAGCTAGGGAGTCAGGGTAACGTCTAGTTTCCCTTCCTAAGCAGCGGCGGCAAGCCCAAAAAAGTATACTGCCCGCCCGCACGAGCTACGAATGTGGTCAGCTACTGACCTTTTTCTGGCCCCACACAGCATTGCATTCAGCCCAACAGCACAGTGATGGATGGAAGCAGGACAGCGAGAGACGGAGGTAAAACACACACACATATTCACTGTGACTGGTGTTAACCCCTGCAGCTCATTCAAACTACTGCTCATTTTCACCACTGTGACAGCTACAGATATACAGATATATACAGATATATATATATATATATTCCATAGACAAAAAACCTTACGGTTTCACATGTCCCATTAAGGCTTCTTAGACATGATCGAAATTTCAGAAACCTGTTGTAACTCTTCCACTCAAACTCCAAAAAGCAATGAAATTCCGATCATTAAGGCTGACGCCTTAATGGACGTGTTCCTTGCGCAATACAGATATGGTATGCCATCACAGCCTGTGGGTAAGTGCAGATTCAGCACTCTCACAGAGTGAGATTGCTGTCACTCACACAATGGTGGAGCTGCTAATTCACAGATTTGTGTGCTCATTGGAATACACACATGCAGTCTATGCAACTGAAGGTCTGAGCAGTTTTGTGGTGCTCCCATCCCACACAGTGCCCACAACCATCCCATTCGGTCACCACAACAATCCCACCGTGTTACAACAGCTTCTCACTCCATACATCCATCTCACTTAGTATACACATTTAGCTCCCTCAAAATATCTTGGTTAATTGCTAAAACTATAATACCACATCTACTGTCTATGCATCTACACTTGCTTCCCCTATACACCTCCATGCTGCTGTCTTCCCCTATCCCTACTGCTGTGTTCTCCCATCTGTGCTAGTCTGTACTAACTTATCTGCACCATCTGTCTTTCCGCACCTGTGCCTTGTCTGTATCACCGTTTCCTTCTCTCTGTACTGCTCAGTGTTTCCCTCTTCAACGTCACTCTGTCTCCTCCAGTACAGGGCACACTGTCTTCTCTCCCATCTGCACCAGTTTTCTACCCATCCAAGCCAGTGTTTTCAACCCATCTGCACCATTTCCCCCATCTGCACCGCTCTGTCTCCCTTCCCATACTTTGTGCTTAATCTACCCCCTATCCACACCACTCTTACCCCATTCATGTAGCCGACATCCTGAAGGTAAATTTCGTGGGTCCTGCGCTCTTGGCAGGGAAATAACCGCCACAGCCCACCCCCCAGTGGTCCGGAAACGCCTCTGTTGTGCAGACCATGCCCTGCCAATGGCATTCTAACGCTGTTTGCACACCCCCTCCTTCCCCGCAACCCACTCTGCCTATCAATCAGGCAGGGTGATCGCAGCCAGTGAGATGCTGATAGCATCTCACTGGGCTCCTGGGGTACGTACGCGCAGTGCAGCCATTGCACGTGCGCACCTCAAACTAATTCAGACTGCGATCGCTGCTGCTGCGGTCTGAATTACCCCGTGTTTCTTTGCCCCCCCCCCATCAGTGCTGCTTAGTGTTCCCTCTATCCACACACTTCTGTTCCCCCATCCACACCGCTCTCCTCCCTTCAATCAACAACACTCATACCTCATCTGAGCAGCTTTGTCTTCCGCTCAGACCTTCAGTTGCATAGACTGCATGTGTGTATTCCAATGAGCACACAAATCTGTGAATTAGCAGCTCCACCATTGTGTGAGTGACAGCAATCTCACTCTGTGAGAGTGCTGAATCTGCACTTACCCACAGGCTGTGATGGCATACCATATCTGTATTGCGCAAGGAACACGTCCATTAAGGCGTCAGCCTTAATGATCGGAATTTCATTGCTTTTTGGAGTTTGAGTGGAAGAGTTACAACAGGTTTCTGAAATTTCGATCATGTCTAAGAAGCCTTAATGGGACATGTGAAACCGTAAGGTTTTTTGTCTATGGAATTTCATTGCTTTTTTTAAATTTATTTTTTTTATTCAGAAATGTAAAATTTCACTGTAAAAATAAACATTTGATTTTTTAAATGTTTAATGAAAATTTTCGTATAACATCACTGTTCTGTGCAAAATAATTTTATTTACCAAACCGAATTGTTTAAGGTCCGTACACACTTAACGATTTGATGAGCGACGTCGCTCATTTTCCCCCTCCTTAAGCGACGTCGCTCGTTTTATCGTTAAGTGTATATGCCACCAGCGACGAACGATGCGCTGCCCCGCGGGTCGGTAACAATCATCGCTGTCGGTAGGGCATGCATGAAGGATGTGGACTGTCGTCCACGACCTTCATGCAGGGCTGGCGGGGGCGTGACGTCACTGAGTGATATGAGCGGTCATATCGCTCAGTGTGTACAGTCGGCCGCCGGCCGGCCGGCCCGAGAGGGGGAAACATTAGACGATGTCGCTCACAGAGCGACATCGTTTAATGTGTATGGGGCTTTAGACTTTGGTCAAAATATTTTGCTGCCTTTGCAGCTGATGCAGGGAGGGGGGTAGGCGGCAGCAGCCTGTAACTTAGGCTGGAGGTAGGCGTGAAATGCATTGCTTGTACGTGTGAGTGCGTGGTGTCAGGTGCTGCGCGTGTATATGTGTGTGTGTCAGGTGCTGCCTGTGTATGTGTGTCAGGTCCTGTGTGTGTGTGTGTGTGTGTGTCAGGTGCTGCGTGTATATATGAGTGTGTCTGATGGTGCGTGTGTATGCGTCAGCTGCCGCACGTGGGTGTGTGTCAGGTGTTGCGGGTGTATATGTGTGTGAGTATCAGGTGCTCCGCGTGTGTACAAGTGTATGTCTGGTGCTGCGCATGAATACGTATGTCTGTGTCAGGTGCTGCGCGTGTACATGAGTGTGCGTCAGGTGCTGCGCGTGTACATGAGTGTGCGTCAGGTTCTGCGTGTGTACATGAGTGTGCATTAGGTGCTGCGCGTGTACATGAGTGTGCGTCAGGTGCTACGCGTGTACATGTGTGTGCGTCAGGTGCTACGCGTGTCTGTGTGTGAGTAAGGTGCTGCGTGTGTATGTGTGTCAGGTGCTGCATGTGTATATTAGTGTCTGATGGTGTGCGTGTATATGTATGTGTCAGGTGCTGCGTGTATATGTATGTGTCAGGTGCTGCGTGTACATGCATGTGTCAGGTGCTGCATGTTTATTTTATTGTGTCTGATGCTACGTGTGTGTGTCAGGTGCCGCATGTGTATATGTGTGTGTGTCAGGTGTTGCGCGTGTATGTGTGTGTCAGGTGCTGCATGTTTATTTTATTGTGTCTGATGCTACGTGTGTGTGTGTGTGTGTGTGTGTGTGTGTGTGTCAGGTGCTGCACGTGTATGTGTGTGTGTCAGGTGTTGCGCGTGTATGTGTATGTCAGGTGCCGTTCCCCTTCTTCCCATCCCAGCTCTCTCTGTAGAATACAGCTCTGCACCCAGAGAGAGGGAAAGACCAGGGGGCTGATCATTGCACTGCTCACTTTTTGGTCATGAGTTCGGCCTCCTGTTTCTTCCAGTGCTGTGTTCCTGCAGCCCAGCCCTCCCTGTTGTGCCAGAGAATCAGCCCTTCCTTCCCCTGCCAGAGAGAGAGAGCCCGAGGCAGAGACACTCTTCCCGTAGCTGGCCTACCCCCAGTACTTCAGCACTGGCCATGCGGCAGTCAACAAAGGAGACCAGCAGGGGGTCCTGGCAGCATCAGCTGTGGCCGCAGCTGAATTGGGGAGGCCTGCAGTGTCTGAGGTGGGCAGCACTTCCTCCGCCGCTGTCACCTTCCCCTGCCGGAGAGAAAGCCAGAGACATACCCTTCCTGCAGCTGGGCTACCCCTAGTACCTCAGCGCTGGCCAGGCAGAAGTCTATGGAGGGGACCGGCAGGGGTTTCGGGCCGCAGCAGCAGCGGCCGCAGCCAGATCAGGGAGGCCTGCAGGGTCAGAGCTGGGCAGCACTTCCACCAACACTGTCACCTCTGTGCTGGGCATGTACACCAGTCCGTACGGACGGAGGTGTCCACAACAGGCAGCAGTATAATGAGTCAGACAAACTCATTACACGCTGCCCACTGCTGCGCCGCATGCCCTCGATGGAGGAAGCCTAGATGCGGTCCCCAGCAGCAGCGAGGGAGAAGGGTGATCACATCACCCTTCAACCCGGCACCTCACAATCAGCTGGGGATCTGCAGTAGCTTCATCTCTCTCTTCCTCTCCCTCTCTGACAGCACAGCAGCCCCTCTGGGTCCCATGTAGCTCTGCCCCCCTGCTCACAGTTCACTCGGCCTCTCCTGATTAAAAAGAAAATAAGAGCCTGACCTGCTGCTCAGATGCGAGGAGGGGACGGGCGGTAGGTCCTCTGTGAGTGCACTACACAGCAAAATTAACTGACTCCTCACAACAGTGTGGACTGCGGGCGACGTCAGACGCCAATTTGGGTGTGCTTGCTGCACTACCTGCCCATCAAGCCCAACGTGGTGCCATGGTGCCAGCCCCGCCCACTATCCGGATTCCATTTTGTATTAGGAATCCTATAACAGCATTCCGACATCCCTCCCTATGACGCTGCCATCCATACACTGCCGCTCTCATACATCCGCACACTGCCGCTCTCACACAACTGTACACTGAAGCTCTCATACATCCATACACTGCCGCTCATACATCCGTACAACCCCGCTCTCATACATCCGTACAACCCCGCTCTCATACATCCGCACACTGCCGCTCTCATACATCCGTACAACCCCGCTCTCATACATCCGCACACTGCCGCTCTCATACAGCCGCACACTGCCGCTCTCATACAGCCGCACACTGCCGCTCTCATACAGCCGCACACTGCCGCTCTCATACAGCCGCACACTGCCGCTCTCATACAGCCGCACACCGCCGCTCTCATACAGCCGCACACCGCCGCTCTCATACAGCCGCACACCGCCGCTCTCATACAGCCGCACACCACCGCACTCATGCATCCGCACACCACCGCACTCATGCATCCACACACCACCGCACTCATGCATCCACACACCACCGCACTCATGCATCCACACACCACCGCACTCATGCATCCACACACCACCGCACTCATGCATCCACACACCACCGCACTCATGCATCCACACACCACCGCACTCATGCATCCACACACTACCGCCCTCATACATCCACACACCACCGCACTCATACATCCACACACCACCGCACTCATACATCCACACACCGACGCAGTTATACAGCCGTACACTGCCGCTCTCATACAGCCGTACACTGCCGCTCTCATACATTCGCACACTGCCGCACTCATACAGCCGCACTCGTACAGCCGCACACTGACGCTCTCATACAGCCGCACACTGCCGCTCTCATACAGCCGTACACTGCCGCTCTCATACAGTCGTACACTGTCGCTCTCATACAGCCGTACAACCCCGCTCTCATACATCCGCACACTGCTGCTCTCATACAGCCGCACACCGACGCAGTTATACAGCCGTACACTGCCGCTTTCATACATCCGCACACTGCCGCACTCTTACAGCCGCACACTGCCGCTCTCATACATCCACACACCGCCGCACACCACCACACGCATACAGCCGCACATCATCGCACTCATACAGCCGCACACCGACGCAGTTATACAGCCGTACATTGCCGCTCTCATACATCCGCACACTGCCGCTCTCTACATCCGCACACTGCCGCTCTCTACATCCGCACACTGCCGCTCTCTACATCCGCACACTGCCGCTCTCTACATCCGCACACTGCCGCTCTCATACATCCGCACACTGCCGCTCTCATACAGCCGTACACTATCGCTCTCATACATCCAACCACTTCCACTCACATCTATACATACATCTACACATCCAATCCCCGCGCAAGGGAACACTGAAATCACTATCACTTTTCCCCGGGGTGTGACCACAGCCAGCCACTACTCCGGCCACCTTCTTGTGACACCAAAATGCATCTTACCTATCATCAGGGTGGTGCTGCTGCTGGGGGCGGGTTGCTGCCTCAGTCTCCTGGTTGGTGCTGCGATTGGAGGGGGTACTGCTTCCCTGTGCTGCCACTGTCTCCCGGATCATCGTGCCGCTGGCTGAATTGCAGCTTGACGCTACTGCTGCCGGGAGTAACAGCTTCCTGACTGTTGTTGCTGGTGGCTGCCTACTGCTCATTGCCGCCGGAACACTGACCGGCTCGGCAGTGATGCTGGCGGAGGAGTAGTGGCGGTGGGGTGGGGGGTGCCTGCTCCCTTCCCTCGAGCATGCCGCAGTGCAAAAAAATAAATAATAAATAGAGAGCATACCAGGGTGAGAGTCTGTATGGATCACAGTGATTACACGGGGCACAGCATAAGGACACCTTGCTGTGAGGGGCTCTGCCCACACAGATTGCTGCACCCTCTCTGATGTCAGCCGCTGCCCTCTCGTTCTCTGGGCGGCCAGTTCCAGTGTGAGGTAGGAAAGGAAGAGAACACACAGGAGAGCAGCCCTGATATATAACAGAGGTGGAAGTTCTATAGGCAGCAGAGACGGAGACTAGCCAGCCAGTCTCCCAGTGCCCTGATCACTACACGCCGCCAGCACAGCATTACAGGAGGGTCATATAGTGCTGCCCTGAGCTAACAGGTGTGTGTACTAAGTGTACCCCGTACAGTGTGCTGCGCCCTGGTGTCTCTGAGAGGGGTGAGGTCACCGTGCCGCTTTAGTATATGGCTTTTCCTTAGTACTGTACGTTACAGCCCTGCACTAGTAGTGGCAACTCTGCCCTATGTGAACCTGTGAGGTTATTTTCCTATTTACAGAATAACCGGGGAGAAGGCGGCCATATTGCGGCTCTCAAGTGAAGGCCCTCTAGTACACCCCCTGCTGGCGGCCACTGCGCAGGCGCAACAAATTGAAATGCCCTATCTCTATAATGGGGCATATTTCTCTTAATTAAAAAAAACCTGTAACTTTCCGAAAAACCACAACCCCAAAAGGCACTTCACTGGGACATGCTCTATCTAATAAAACAAACCCCAAGTCTTATTTTTATACATATATATATATATATATATATATATATATATATTATTGGGTAGTGGGGGTATGGCGCCACAGGTATGTGTGAGCAGATAACTATTAAAACAATATATATGTTATTTATAGACACTCCTTTTAAAAATGTAAGGTGTCTGCTATCCCCTAAGTAATCAGCAGTGATAAGCTGCCTTTAAAATGTGAAAAAAAGGGGGGAATAGGGGTACCAGCGACTTAGTGTCTATCAAATTAAAGTAACTATGAAGAATATAGCAGGATACGGTTTTAGAAAAAGGGTAACAATATATTTATTTATACAATTTATAACATAATGATGGGATAAAAAAGTAGGTAAAAAATTTTTTTTTTGATATGCAGTAAAAAAAAAAAAGATTTTAAAAACATAAACAGGTAAAAATAGAGTATATAATTTAGCTAGAATCCAAAATCATGTAAAATCAGTAAAAACAATTTCATACTGATAAAAAATATTTCAGGATGATAAAAATAAGAATTTACTTACCGATAATTCTATTTCTCGTAGTCCGTAGTGGATGCTGGGGACTCCGTCAGGACCATGGGGGATTAGCGGCTCCGCAGGAGACAGGGCACAAAAGTAAAAGCTTTAGGACTAGGTGGTGTGCACTGGCTCCTCCCCCTATGACCCTCCTCCAAGCCTCAGTTAGGATACTGTGCCCGGACGAGCGTACACAATAAGGAAGGATTTTGAATCCCGGGTAAGACTCATACCAGCCACACCAATCACACTGTACAACTTGTGATCTGAACCCAGTTAACAGCATGATAACAGAGGAGCCTCTGAAAAGATGGCTCACAACAATAATAACCCGATTTTTGTAACAATAACTATGTACAAGTATTGCAGACAATCCGCACTTGGGATGGGCGCCCAGCATCCACTACGGACTACGAGAAATAGAATTATCGGTAAGTAAATTCTTATTTTCTCTGACGTCCTAAGTGGATGCTGGGGACTCCGTCAGGACCATGGGGATTATACCAAAGCTCCCAAACGGGCGGGAGAGTGTGGATGACTCTGCAGCACCGAATGAGAGAACTCCAGGTCCTCCTCAGCCAGGGTATCAAATTTGTAGAATTTTGCAAATGTGTTTGCCCCTGACCAAGTAGCAGCTCGGCAAAGTTGTAAAGCCGAGACCCCTCGGGCAGCCGCCCAAGATGAGCCCACCTTCCTTGTGGAATGGGCATTTACAGATTTTGGCTGTGGCAGGCCTGCCACAGAATGTGCAAGCTGAATTTTACTACAAATCCAACGAGCAATCGTCTGCTTAGAAGCAGGAGCACCCAGCTTGTTGGGTGCATACAGGATAAACAGCGAGTCAGTTTTACTGACTCCAGCCGTCCTGGAAATATATATTTTCAAGGCCCTGACAACGTCTAGCAACTTGGAGTCCTCCAAGTCCCTAGTAGCCGCAGGCACCACAATAGGTTGGTTCAGGTGAAACGCTGACACCACCTTAGGGAGAAACTGGGGAGGAGTCCGCAGTTCTGCCCTGTCCGAATGGAAAATCAGATATGGGCTTTTGTGAGACAAAGCCGCCAATTCTGACACTCGCCTGGCCGAGGCCAGGGCCAACAGCATGGTCACTTTCCATGTGAGATATTTCAAATCCACAGATTTGAGCGGTTCAAACCAATGTGATTTGAGGAATCCCAGAACTACGTTGAGATCCCACGGTGCCACTGGAGGCACAAAAGGGGGTTGTATATGCAGTACTCCCTTGACGAATGTCTGGACTTCAGGAACTGAAGCCAATTCTTTCTGGAAGAAAATCGACAGGGCCGAAATTTGAACCTTAATGGACCCCAATTTGAGGCCCATAGACACTCCTGTTTGCAGGAAATGCAGGAATCGACCGAGTTGAAATTCCTCCGTGGGGGCCTTCCTGGCCTCACACCACGCAACATATTTTCGCCAAATGCGGTGATAATGTTGTGCGGTCACCTCCTTCCTGGCTTTGACCAGGGTAGGTATGACCTCTTCCGGAATGCCTTTTTCCCTTAGGATCCGGCGTTCAACCGCCATGCCGTCAACCGCAGCCGCGGTAAGTCTTGGAACAGACAGGGTCCTTGCTGAAGCAAGTCCCTTCTTAACGGCAGAGGCCATGGGGTCCTCTGTGAGCATCTCTTGAAGTTCCGGGTACCAAGTCCTCCTTGGCCAATCCGGAGCCACGAGTATAGTTCTTACTCCTCTCCGTCTTAAAATTCTCAGTACCTTGGGTATGAGAGGAAGAGGAGGGAACACATACACTGACTGGTACACCCACGGTGTTACCAGAGCGTCCACAGCTATTGCCTGAGGGTCCCTTGACCTGGCGCAATACCTGTCCAGTTTTTTGTTGAGGCGGGACGCCATCATGTCCACCTTTGGTTTTTCCCAATGGTTCACAATCATGTGGAAGACTTCCGTGTGAAGTCCCCACTCTCACGGGTGGAGGTCGTGCCTGCTGAGGAAGTCTGCTTCCCAGTTGTCCACTCCCGGAATGAACACTGCTGACAGTGCTATCACATGATTTTCTGCCCAGCGAAGAATCCTTGCAGCTTCTGCCATTGCCCTCCTGCTTCTTGTGCCACCCTGTCTGTTTACGTGGACGACTGCCGTGATGTTGTCCGACTGGATCAGCACCGGCTGACCTTGAAGCAGAGGTCTTGCTAGGCATAGAGCATTGTAAATTGCCCTTAGCTCCAGTATATTTATGTGGAGAGAAGTCTCTAGACTTGACCACGTTCCCTGGAAATTTCTTCCCTGTGTGACTGCTCCCCAGCCTCTCAGGCTGGCATCCGTGGTCACCAGGATCCAATCCTGAATGCCGAATCTGCGGCCCACTAGTAGATGAGCACTCTGCAGCCACCACAGAAGAGACACCCTTGTCCTCGGAGACAGGGTTATCCGCTGATGCATCTGAAGATGCGATCCGGACCATTTGTCCAGCAGATCCCACTGAAAAGTTCTTGCGTGAAATCTGCCGAATGGAATCGCTTCGTAAGAAGCCACCATTTTTCCCAGGACCCTTGTGCAATGATGCACTGACACTTTTCCTGGTTTTAGGAGGTTCCTGACTAGCTCGGATAACTCCCTGGCTTTCTCCTCCGGGAGAAACACCTTTTTCTGGACTGTGTCCAGAATCATCCCTAGGAACAGCAGACGTGTCGTTGGGATCAGCTGCGATTTTGGAATATTTAGAATCCACCCGTGCTGTTGTAGCAGTACCCGAGATAGTGCTACTCTGACCTCCAACTGTTCCCTGGACTTTGCCCTTATCAGGAGATCGTCCAAGTAAGGGATAATTAAGACGCCTTTTCTTCGAAGAAGAATCATCATTTCGGCCATTACCTTGGTAAAGACCCGGGGTGCCGTGGACAATCCAAACGGCAGCGTCTGAAACTAATAATGACAGTTCTGTACTACGAACCTGAGGTACCCTTGGTGAGAAGGGCAATTTGGGACATGAAGGTAAGCATCCTTGATGTCCAGGGACACCATATAGTCCCCTTCTTCCAGGTTCGCTATCACTGCTCTGAGTGACTCCATCTTGAATTTGAACCTTTGTATGTAAGTGTTCAAAGATTTCAGATTTAGAATAGGTCTCACCGAGCCGTCTGGCTTCGGTACCACAAATAGTGTGGAATAATACCCCTTTCCCTGTTGTAGGAGGGGTACTTTGATTATCACCTGCTGGGAATACAGCTTGTGAATTGCTTCCAATACTGCCTCCCTGTCGGAGGGAGACGTTGGTAAACCAGACTTCAGGAACCTGCGAGGGGGAGACGTCTCGAATTCCAATCGGTACCCCTGGGATACTACCTGTAGGATCCAGGGGTCCACTTGCGAGTGAGCCCACTGCGCGCTGAAACTCTTGAGATGACCCCCCACCGCACCTGAGTCCGCTTGTAAGGCCCCAGCGTCATGCTGAGGACTTGGCAGAAGCGGTGGAGGGCTTCTGTTCCTGGGAAGAGGCTGTCTGCTGCAGTCTTTTTCCCTTTCCTCTACCCCGGGGCAGATATGACTGGCCTTTTGCCCGCTTGCCCTTATGGGGACGAAAGGACTGAGGCTGAAAAGACGGTGTCTTTTTCTGCTGAGAGGTGAGTTGGGGTAAAAAGGTGGATTTTCCAGCTGTTGCCGTGGCCACCAGGTCCGAAAGACCGACCCCAAATAACTCCTCCCCTTTATACGGCAATACTTCCATATGCCGTTTGGAATCCGCATCACCTGACCACTGTCGTGTCCATAAACATCTTCTGGTAGAAATGGACATCGCACTTACTCTTGATGCCAGGGTGCAAATATCCCTCTGTGCATCACGCATATATAGAAACGCATCTTTTAAACGCTCTATAGTCAATAAAATACTGTCCCTGTCCAGGGTATCAATATTTTCAGTCAGGGACTCCGACCACGCCACCCCAGCGCTGCACATCCAGGCTGAGGCAATTGCTGGTCGCAGTATAACACCAGTATGTGTGTATATACTTTTTAGGACATTTTCCAGCTTCCTATCAACTGGCTCCTTGAGGGCGGCCGTATCAGGAGACGGTAACGCCACTTGTTTTGATAAGCGTGTGAGTGCCTTATCCACCCTAGGGGGTGTTTCCCAACGCGCCCTAACTTCTGGCGGGAAAGGGTATAATGCCAATAATTTCTTAGATATCAGCAATTTTTTATCGGGGGAGACCCACGCATCATCACACACTTCATTTAATTCTTCTGATTCAGGAAAAACTACGGGTAGTTTTTTCACACCCCACATAATACCCTTTTTTGTGGTACTTGTAGTATCAGAAATATGCAAAGCCTCCTTCATTGCCGTGATCATGTAACGTGTGGCCCTACTGGAAAATACGTTTGTTTCTTCACCGTCGACACTGGAGTCAGTGTCCGTGTCTGTGTCGACCGACTGAGGTAATGGGCGCTTTAGAGCCCCTGACGGTGTTTGAGACGCCTGGACAGGCACTAACTGACTTGCCGGCTGTCTCATGTCGTCAACAGTTTTTTGTAAAGTGCTGACACTATCACGTAATTCCTTAAATAAGACCATCCAGTCAGGTGTCTACTCCCTAGGGGGTGACATCACTACTACAGACAATTGCTCCGCCTCCACACCATTTTCCTCCTCATACATGTCGACACACGCGTACCGACACACAGGACACACACAGGGAATGCTCTGATAGAGGACAGGACCCCACTAGCCCTTTGGGGAGACAGAGGGAGAGTTTGCCAGCACACACCAGAGCGCTATATATGTATAGGGACAACCTTATAAATAAGTGTTTCTCCCTTATAGCTGCTATATATGTTTTTATATGCCAAATTAGTGCCCCCCCCCCCCCTCTCTTTTTTACCCTGTTTCTGTAGTGCAGGACTGCAGGGGAGAGTCAGGGAGACGTCCTTCCAGCGGAGCTGTGAGGGAAAATGGCGCTTGTGTGCTGAGGAGATAGGCTCCGCCCCCTTCACGGCGGCCTTTCTCCCGCTTTTTATGAGGTAAAATGGCAGGGGTTAAATACATCCATATAGCCCAGGAGCTATATGTGATGTATTTTTTACCATAAATAGTGTTTTCATTGCGTCTCAGGGCGCCCCCCCCCAGCGCCCTGCACCCTCAGTGACCGGAGTGTGAAGTGTGCTGAGAGCAATGGCGCACAGCTGCAGTGCTGTGCGCTACCTTTCTTGAAGACAAGATGCCTTCTGCCGCCGATTTCTGGACCTCTTCACTCTTCTGGCTCTGTAAGGGGGCCGGCGGCGCGGCTCCGGGACCCATCCATGGCTGGGCCTGTGATCGTCCCTCTGGAGCTAATGTCCAGTAGCCAAGAAGCCCAATCCACTCTGCACGCAGGTGAGTTCGCTTCTTCTCCCCTTAGTCCCTCGATGCAGTGAGCCTGTTGCCAGCAGGACTCACTGAAAATAAAAAAACCTAAGTCTATACTTTTATTCTAAGCAGCTCAGGAGAGCTACCTAGATTGCACCCTTCTCGGCCGGGCACAAAAACCTAACTGAGGCTTGGAGGAGGGTCATAGGGGGAGGAGCCAGTGCACACCACCTAGTCCTAAAGCTTTTACTTTTGTGCCCTGTCTCCTGCGGAGCCGCTAATCCCCCATGGTCCTGACGGAGTCCCCAGCATCCACTTAGGACGTCAGAGAAAATGATGCTTATCTTTTTGAAGATGGAGAGTCAGTGGAGGTACAGCCAACGCGTTTCGTCCTTAGACTTCATCACCCCTTGATGAAGTCTAAGGACGAAACGCGTTGGGTGTACCTCCACTGACTCTCCATCTTCAAAAAGATAAGCATCATTTTTATCATCCTGAAATATTTTTTATCAGTATGAAATTGTTTTTACTGATTTTACATGATTTTGGATTCTAGCTAAATTATATACTCTATTTTTACCTGTTTATGTTTTTAAAATCTTTTTTTTTTTTACTGCATATCAAAAAAAAAATTTTTACCTACTTTTTTATCCCATCATTATGTTATAAATTGCATAAATAAATATATTGTTACCCTTTTTCTAAAACCGTATCCTGCTATATTCTTCATAGTTACTTTAATTTGATAGACACTGTAAGTCGCTGGTACCCCTATTCCCCTATATATATATATATATATATATATATATATATATATATATATATATATATATATGCACACACACTCATGTATATACATGCATATACATGTATACACAAATACACGTATGTACATGTTTATGTATGTATAATACACTGATAGAGTACATTATATTTATGAATTAATTGCTTCCCGATTCTGCAGCATCATCATCAGCACCACCAGTGTTACTCACAGTCACTTCACACTGACTGCTGCACAACACATCACTTAATTTCCGGGCCGCCCGCCACCTGGTGAAGAGACATGGGAGATGAAGGACCAGCAGTGCCACGTTGAGCGGAAGTATTGTGAATTAGTTACCCACACACTCCTTGTGACACCTGCTCCCCGTCTGCCCTCCCACCCGCCGCCTGCCGTCCGGAACCCGCACTGACAAGTAAGTCTCAGCAGAATGTGTCTGCCAGCAGCTCCCAGTCCCTCCTAGAGGAACACTGCCAGTGGTGTGGCGGCCGCGGCACACTAGGACTGAGAGACCGCAGCAGGAGGAAAGCACAGGTGGGCGGGAGGAGAGCATGGGCGGACATCACCACGTCACATTGCAAGGTGACGCCAGTCCCCCCAGTGAGGCCGCCGACGAATGCACTCAGCATAGTATTAGCAGCAGGCAGAGGGGGGGCGGGTGCAGCGGTGGTGGGAGGTACGGAAATGAGCTGCAGGCTAGGCTCCACCGATCACACACTCAGCGATCACTGTGCTACAGCAAGCGTGGCGTGCAGCGGTGCTGGACATTAGGGAGTGCCTGTGCGCACCAGGCACCCCCTGTACGCACGCCTATGCGCTACCACCCCCCATATGCCACACTACATCACTATGCTACAGCCCTCCCATATGCTGCACTTCATAATTACACTATACCCCCCATACAACATACTACATCACCACACTACACTACTCACAATAAAATTAAAACATCCCAGTTCCTAATTCTTAATGAGCTCACGTGAGTTCTCTCCCCAACGGAGCTCCAGACCAAGTAAAAATGAAGACACCAGCAGCGTGTAGGGGGCAGGCCTGGTCCACTTGTCAGGAGAGAGCAGTCACAGGAGGGTAAGAAGGGGGCGGGGCCTAGTCCTACAGACGGGAGAGAGCACAGACAGGAGAGAGCAAGGTACAGGGGTAGAAGGGGACGGCTGATGTGAAGAAGGGGGCGGGGCCTATTCTTACAGGCTTTCAAAATTCGACTTTAAAATTCGACATTTGACAAATTCGACTTTTCTGCAATGGTACAAATGCGGCAATTCGACAAAAGTATATTCAATTGAAGTTTGTAAATTCGACAACAGTGCTTTTAAACAGTAAATTCGTCATTTTCAATCCGCAACACTTTGCTGGCGGAATCTAATTAAAAAATTTTTAAAAACATGTTTTTTTTTGCTGTTTTTTTTTTTTTGGTAATAGCATATCTATTTATATTAGAAGGGATTAGGTACTTGGTTTGTCTTTTTTGGAGGCACAAGTATTATTTATATATTTTTTAAAATATTATTTATTTTTTAAATGGAATGTGAAAAATCCAGAAAAAAAATTGCGTGGGTCCCCCCTCCAAAGCATAACCAGCCTCGGGCTCTTCGAGCCGGTCCTGGTTCTAAAAATCCGGGGGGAAAACGGACAGGGGATCCCCCGTATTTTTAAAACCAGCACCGGGCTCTGCGCCTGGTGCTGGTGCAAAAAATACGGGGGACAAAAAGAGTAGGGATCCCCCGTATTTTTTACACCAGCATCGGGCTCCACTAGCTGGACAGATAATGCCACAGCCGGGGGTCACTTTTATACAGTGCCCTGCGGCCGTGGCATTAAATATCCAACTAGTCACCCCTGGCCGGGGTACCCTGGGGGAGTGGGGACCCCTTCAATCAAGGGGTCCCCCCCCCAGCCACCCAAGGGCCAGGGGTGAAGCCCGAGGCTGTCCCCCCCATCCAAGGGCTGCGGATGGGAGGCTGATAGCCTTGAGAAAATTTAAAGAATATTGTTTTTTCTAGTAGTACTACAAGTCCCAGCAAGCCTCCCCCGCAAGCTGGTACTTGGAGAACCACAAGTACCAGCATGCAGGAGAAAAACGGGCCCGCTGGTACCTGTAGTTCTACTGGGAAAAAAAATAAGAATTTACTTACCGATAATTCTATTTCTCGTAGTCTGTAGTGGATGCTGGGGACTCCGTCAGGACCATGGGGTTTAGCGGCTCCGCAGGAGACAGGGCACAATAATAAAAGCTTTAGGATCAGGTGGTGTGCACTGGCTCCTCCCCCTATGACCCTCCTCCAAGCCTCAGTTAGGATACTGTGCCCGGACGAGCGTGCATAATAAGGAAGGATATTGAATCCCGGGTAAGACTCATACCAGCCACACCAATCACACCGTACAACCTGTGATCTGAACCCAGTTAACAGTATGATAACAACGAAGGAGCCTCTGAAAAGATGGCTCACAACAAGAATAACCCGATTTTTGTAACAATAACTATGTACAAGTATTGCAGACAATCCGCACTTGGGATGGGCGCCCAGCATCCACTACGGACTACGAGAAATAGAATTATCGGTAAGTAAATTCTTATTTTCTCTAACGTCCTAAGTGGATGCTGGGGACTCCGTCAGGACCATGGGGATTATACCAAAGCTCCCAAACGGGCGGGAGAGTGCAGATGACTCTGCAGCACCGAATGAGAGAACTCCAGGTCCTCCTCAGTCAGGGTGTGCCCCTGACCAAGTAGCAGCTCGGCAAAGTTGTAAAGCCGAGACCCCTCGGGCAGCCGCCCAAGATGAGCCCACTTCCTTGTGGAATGGGCTTTTACTGATTTTGGCTGTGGCAAGCCTGCCACAGAATGTGCAAGCTGAATTGTACTACAAATCCAGCGAGCAATCATCTGCTTAGAAGCAGGAACACCCATCTTGTTGGGTGCATACAGGCTAAACAGCGAGTCAGATTTTCTGACTCCAGTCGTCCTGGAAACATATATTTTCAGGGCCCTGACAACGTCAAGTAACTTGGAGTCCTCCAAGTCCCTAGTAGCCGCAGGTACCACAATAGGTTGGTTCATGTGAAAAACAGAAAACACCTTAAGGAGAAATTGAGGACGAGTCCTCAATTCTGCCCTGTCAGAATGAAAAATTAAGTAAGGGCTTTTATATGATAAAGCCGCCCATTCTGACACACGCCTGGCTGAAGCCAGGGCTAATAGAATCTTCACCTTCCATGTGAAATATTTTAATTCCACAGTGGTGAGTGGATCAAACCAATGTGACTTTAGGAAACTCAAAACAACATTGAGATCCCAAGGTGCCACTGGGGGCACAAAAGGAGGCTGTATATGCAGTACCCCTTTTACAAACGTCTGAACTTCAGGCACTGAAGCCAGTTCTTTCTGGAAGAAATTCGACAGGGTCGAAATTTGAACCTTAATGGACCCTAATTTTAGGCCCATAGACAGTCCTGTTTTCAGGAAATGTAGGAAACGACCCAGTTGGAATTCCTCTGTAGGGACCTTCTTGGCCTCACACCACGCAACATATTTTCGCCAAATGCGGTGAAAATGTTTTGCGGTTACATCCTTCCTGGCTTCGACCAGGGTAGGGATGACTTCATCTGGAATGCCCTTTCAGGATCCGGCGTTCAACTGCCATGCCGTCAAACGCAGCCGCGGTAAGTCTTGGAACAGACAAGGCCCCTGCTGGAGCAGGTCCTCTCTTAAAGGTAGAGTCCACGTTTCTTCCGTGAGCATCTCTTGAAGTTCTGGGTACCAAGTCCTTCTTGACCCATCCGGAACCACGAGTATCGTTCTTACTCATCTCCTTCTTATGATTCTCAGTACTTTTGGTATGAGATGCATAGGAGGGAACACATACCCTGACTGGTACACCCACAGTGTTACCAGAGCGTCCACCGCTATTGCCTGAGGGTCCCTTGACCTGGCGCAATATCTGTCTAGTTTTTTGTTCAGGCGGGACGCCATCATGTCCACCTTTGGTTTTTCCCAACGGTTTACAATCATGTGGAAGACTTCCCGCTGAAGTCCCCACTCTCCCGGGTGGAGGTTATGCCTGCTGAGGAAGTCTGCTTCCCAGTTTTCCACTCCCGGAATTAACACTGCTGAGAGTGTTATCGCATGATTTTTCGCCTAGCGAAGAATCCGTGCAGTTTCTGCCATTTCCCTCCTGCTTCATGTGCCGCCCTGTCTGTTTACGTGGGCGACTGCCGTGATGTTGTCCCACTGGATCAATACCGGCTGACCTTGAAGCAGAGGTCTTGCTAAGCTTAGAGCCTTGTAAATTGCCCTTAGCTCCAGTATATTTATGTGGAGAGAAGTCTCCAGACTTGATCACACTCCCTGGAAATTTTTTCCTTGTGTGACTGCTCCCCAGCCACTCAGGCTGGCATCAGTGGTCACCAGGACCCAGTCCTGAATGTCGAATCTGCGGCCCTTTCATAGATGAGCACTCTGCAGCCACCGCAGAAGAAAACACCCTTGTCCTTGGAGACAGGGTTATCCGCTGATGCATCTGAAGATGCGATCCGGACCATTTTCCCAGCAGATTCCACTGAAAGGTTCTTGCTTGAAATCTACCGAATGGGATCGCTTTGTAAGAAACCACCATTTTTCACAGGACCCTTGTGCAATGATGCACTGATACTTTTCCTGGTTTTAGGAGGTTCCTGACTAGCTCGGATAACTCCCTGTCTTCTCCGGGAGAAAACATCCTTTTCTGGACTGTGTCCAGAATCATTCCTAGGAACATTAGACGTGTCGTCGGAAAAAGCTGCGATTTTGGAATATTTAGAATCCACTCGTGCTGTCGTAGAACTACTTGAGATAGTGCTACTCCGACCGCCAACTGTTCTCTGGACCTTGCCCTTATCAGGAAAGCGTCCATATTTCTTTTAGGAAGAATCATCATTTCGGCCATTACCATGGTAAAGACCCGGGGTGCCGTGGACAATCCAAACGGCAGCGTCTGAACTGATAGTAACAGTTCTGTACCACGAACCTGAGATACCCTTGGTGAGAAGGGCAAAATTTGGACATGTAGGTAAGCGTCCCTGATATCCAGTGACACCATATCGTCCTGGTTCGCTATCACTGCTCTGAGTGACTCCATCTTGATTTGAACCCTTGTATGTAATTGTTCAAATCTTTTAGATCTCACCGAGCCGTTTGGCTTCAGTACCACAATATAGTGTGGAATAATACCCCTTCCCTTGTTGTAGGAGGGGTACTTTGATTATCACCTGCTGGGAATACAGCCTGTGAATTTTTTCCCAATACTGCCTCCCTGTCGGAGGGAGACGTTGGTAAAGCAGACTTCAGGAACTTGTGAGGGGAAGACGTCTCGAATTTCCAATGTACACCTGGGATACTACGTGTAGGATCCAGGAGTCCACTTGCGAGTGAGCCCACTGCGTGCTGAAACTCTTGAGATGACCCCCCACCGCACCTGAGTCCGCTTGTATGGCCCCAGCGTCATGCTGCGGACTTGGCAGAAGCTGTGGAGGACTTCTGTTCCTGGGAATGGGCTGCCTGCTGCAGTCTTCTTCCCTTTCCTCTAACCCTGGGCAGATATGACTGGCCTTTTGCCCGCCTGCCTTTATGGGTACGAAAGGACTGAGACTGAAAAGACTGTGTCCTTTTCTGCTGAGATGTGACTTGGGGTAACAAAAGTGGATTTTCCAGCTGTTGCCATGGCCACCAGGTCCGATGGACCGCCCCTTTATACGGCAATACTTCCATGTGCCGTCTGGAATCTGCATCACCTGACCACTGTCGTGTCTATAAACATCGTCTGGCAGATATGGACATCACATCTACTCTTGATGTCAGAATGCAAATATCCCTCTGCGCATCTCGCATATATAGAAATGCATCCTTAAAATGCTCTATAGTCAATAAAATATTGTTCCTGTCAAGGGTATCAATATTTTCAGTCAGGAAATCCGACCAAGCCCCCCCAGCGCTGCACATCCAGGCTGAGGCGATTGCTGGTCGTAGTATAACACCAGTATGTGTGTATATACTTTTTAGGATATTTTTTAGCTTCCTATCAGCTGGCTCCTTGAGGGCGGCCGTATCTGGAGACGGTAACGCCACTTGTTTTTATAAGCGTGTGAGCGCCTTATCCACCCTAAGGTGTGTTTCCCAACTCGCCCTCACTTCTGGCGGGAAAGGGTATACCTCCAATAATTTTCTATCGGAGGAAACCCACGTATCATCACACCCTTTAATTTATCTGATTCAGGAAAAACTACAAGTAGATTATTCCCACCCTACATAATACCCTTATTTGTGGTACTTGTAGTATCAGAAATATGTAACACCTCCTTCATTGCCCTTAACATGTAACGTGTGGCCCTAAAGGAAAATACGTTTGTTTCTTCACCGTCGACACTGAAGTCAGTGTCCGTGTCTGTGTCGACCAACTGAGGTAAATGGGCGTTTTTACAAGCCCCTGACGGTGTCTGAGACGCCTGGACAGGTACTAATTTGTTTGCCGGCCGTCTCATGTCGTCAACCGGCCTTGCATCGTGTTGACATTATCACGTAATTCCTAAATAAGCCATCCATTCCGGTGTCGACTCCCTAGAGAGTGACATCACCAATACAGGCAATTTGCTCCGCCTCCTCACCAACATCGTCCTTCTACATGTCGACACACACGTACCGACACACAGCACACACACAGGGAATGCTCTGATAGAGGACAGGACCCCACTAGCCCTTTGGGGAGACAGAGGGAGAGTTTGCCAGCACACACCAAAAAACGCTATAATTATACAGGGACAACCCCTTATACAAGTGTTTTCCCTTATAGCATTTTCACATATGTAATCATATCGCCAAATAAGTGCCCCCCCTCTCTGTTTTAACCCTGTTTCTGTAGTGCAGTGCAGGGGAGAGCCTGGGAGCCTTCCTCACAGCAGAGCTGAGCAGGAAAATGGCGCCGTGTGCTGAGGAGAATAGGCCCCGCCCCCTAAAACGGCGGGCTCTTCTCCCGGAGTTTGTGAGATCTGACAGGGGTTAAATACATCCATATAGCCTCAAGGGCTATATGTGATGTATTTTAGCCATAAAAAAGGTATAATACATTGCTGCCCAGGGCGCCCCCCCCAGCGCCCTGCACCCTCAGTGACCGCTGGTATGAAGTGTGCTGACAACAATGGCGCACAGCTGCAGTGCTGTGCGCTACCTTATGAAGACTGAAAGTCTTCTGCCGCCTGTTTCTGGACCTCTGGACCTCTTCAACTTCGGCATCTGCAAGGGGGGTCGGCGGCACGGCTCCGGGACGAACCCCAGGGTGAGACCTGTGTTCCGACTCCCTCTGGAGCTAATGGTGTCCAGTAGCCTAAGAAGCAAATCCATCCTGCACGCAGGTGAGTTTACTTCTCTCCCCTTGTAACTTAAACTTTTATTCTAAGCAGCTCAGGAGAGCCACCTAGATTGCACCCTTCTCGGCCGGGCACAAAAATCTAACTGAGGCTTGGAGGAGGGTCATAGGGGGAGGAGCCAGTGCACACCACCTGATCCTAAAGCTTTTATTATTGTGCCCTGTCTCCTGCGGAGCCGCTAAACCCCATGGTCCTGACGGAGTCCCCAGCATCCACTTAGGACGTTAGAGAAATACCCAAATAAAAACAGGACACAGACACCGTGAAAGTATAACTTTATTTCACACCTGCCGACACACACATACTTACCTATGTTGACATGAAGCAGTCGGTCCTCTTCTCCAAGTAGAATCCACGGGTACCTGAAAATAAGATAATTATACTCACCTGATCCAGGTTCCAGATTAAATCCACGTACTTGGCAAAACAACAAACCGAACACCCGGACCAGACGGACTGAAAGGGGTCCCATGTTTACACATGGGACCCCTTTCCACGAATGCAGACATCCGAATCTCGCGAGAATCAGACAGCGGGATGATGACGTTCGTGCGCGCTCGGGCTAGCCGAGCAAGGCGGGAAGGTTCGAACCTGCCTCGGACCCGTGTAAAATGGGTGAAGTTCGGGGGGTTCGGATTCCGACGAACCGAACCCACTCATCACTAGTATGTACGTGTGTGTCAGGTGCCGTGCGCGTACGTACGTGTCAGTGCCGTGCGTGTACGTACGTGTGTGTCAGGTGTCGTGCGTGTACGTGTGTGTGTGTGTGTCAGGTGGCGCGTACCTACATGTGTGTATGTCAGGTGCTGTGCATGTGTGTACGTACACGCGTGTGTCAGGTGCCGCGCGTGTACGTGTGTGTGTGCCAGGAGCCGCGCGTGTACATGTGTGTGGGTGTCAGGAGCCGTGCGTATACGTACATACGTGTAGGTGTCAGGTGCCGAGCATATACGTACATACGTGTGTGTGTCAGGAGCCGCGCGTGTTCATACATGTGTGTGTGTGTCAGGAGCCACGCGTGCGTGTGTGTGTGTGTGTCAGGAGCCATGCGTGTGCATACGTGTGTGTGTCAGGTGCCACACGTGTACGTACGTGTGTGTGTGTGTGTTAAATGCCGCGTGTGTATGTACGTATGTATGTGTGTGCCTGGAGCCGCGCGTGTACATACATGTGTGTGTTTCAGGTGCTGTACGTGTATGTGTGTGTCTCAGGTGCTGCACGTGTATATGTGTGTATCTCAGGTGCTGCATTTGTATGTGTCAGCTGCCACGTGGGTGTCAGGTGTTGAGCGTGTATGTGTTTGTGTCGCATCTGTATGTGTGTGACTGTCAGGTGCTGCGCGTGTATGTGTGTGTCAGGTGCTGCATGTGTATATATGTGTGAGTGGCAGGTGCTGCGTGTGTATACGAGTGTTTGTGAGGTGCTGCGAGTGTATGTGTGTGTTAGGTGCTCTGAGTGTATATGATTGTGTGTCAGGTGCTGTGCGTGTGTGCGTTAAATGCCACATGTATGTATGTGTGTCAGGTGCTGTGTGTGTGTGTGTGTGTGTGTGTGTGTCAGGTGCTGCATGTCTGTGTGTGTGGGTGTCTCAGGTGCTGCGTGTGTGTGTCTGTGTCTGTCAGGTGCTGCATGTGTGTGTCAGGTGCTGCATGTCTGCGTGTGTGTGTCAGGCGCTGCATGTCTGTGTCAGGTGCTGCGTGTGTGTGTCAGGTGCTGCGTATGTGTGTGTGTGTCAGGTGCTGCGTGTCTGTTAGGTGCTGCGTGTCTGCGTGTGTGTGTCAGGTGCTGCGTGTCTGCGTGTGTGTGTCAGGTGCTGCGTGTGTGTGTCAGGTGCTGCGTGTCTGCGTGTGTGTCAGGTGCTGCGTGTGTGTGTGTCAGGCACTGCATGTCTGTCAGGTGCTGCGTGTGTGTGTGTGTGTCAGGTGCTGTGTGTGTGTGTTTCAGGTGCTGCGTGTGTGTGTCGGGTGCTGCGTGTGTGTGTGTGTCAGGTGCTGCGTGTCTGCGTGTGTGTGTGTCAGGAGCTGCGTGTGTGTGTGTGTGTGTGTCAGGTGCTGCCTGTCTGCGTGTGTGTCAGGTGCTGCGTGTGTGTGTGTGTCAGGTGCTGCATGTCTGTGTGTCAGGTGCTGTGTGTGTGTGTGTGTGTGTCAGGTGCTGCATGTCTGTGTGTCAGGTGCTGCATGTCTGTGTGTGTGTGTGTGTGTCAGGTGCTGTGTGTGTGTGTCAGGTGCTGCGTGTATGTGTGTGTGTGTGTGTGTGTCAGGTGCTGCGTGTGTGTCAGGTGCTGCGTGTCTGCGTGTGTCAGGTTCTGCGTGTGTGTGTGTCAGGTGCTGCGTGTCTTCGTGTGTGTGTCAGGTGCTGCATGTCTGCGTGTTTGTGTGTCAGATGCTGCGTGTGAGTGCGTGTGTCAGGTGCATGAGTGTGAGTGTCAGGTGCGTGTGAGTGTGTGTGTCAGGTGCTGCGTGTGCGTGTGTGTCAGGTGCTGCGTGTGCGTGAGGTGCTGCGTGTGCGTGTGTGTCAGGTGCGTGAGTGTGCGTGTGTGTCAGGTGCGTGAGTGTGCGTGTGCGTCAGGTGCGTGAGTGTGTGTGTGTGTGTCAGGTGCGTGAGTGTGTGTGTGTGTGTCAGGTGCGTGAGTGTGTGTGTCAGGTGCGTGAGTGTGTGTGTGTCAGGCGCTGCATGTCTGTGTGTGTCAGGCGCTGCGTGTCTGTGTGCGTCAGGCGCTGCGTGTCTGTGTGTGTCAGGCGCTGCGTGTCTGTGTGTGTGTCAGGTGCTGCGTGTCTGTGTGTGTGTCAGGTGCTGCGTGTGAGTGTGTGCGTGTGTGTCAGGTCCGTGTGAGTGTCAGGTGCTGCGTCTGTGTGTGTGTCAGGTGCTGCGTGTGTGTCAGGTGCTGCGTGTGTGCGTGTGTGTCAGGCGCTGCATGTGCGTGTGTCAGGCGCTGCATGTGCGTGTGTCAGGCGCTGCATGTCTGTGTGTGTCAGGCGCTGCGTGTCTGGGGAAGGTGGCCGGACACACAGCAGGGAGGGGGGTGGCCGGACACACAGCAGGGAGGGGGGGTGGCCGGACACACAGCGGGGGTGGGGTGGGGGTGGCGGCCGGACACACAGCAGGGGGGGAAGGGGGGGGGCGGACACACAGCAGGGAGGAGGAGGAGGAGGAGGAGGAGGAGGGGGGGTTGGCTGGACACACAGCAGGGAGGGGAGGGTGACCGGACACACGGCAGGGAGGGAAGGGGGTAGGGGGTGGCCGGACACAGCAAGAGGAGGGGGGGTGGCCGGACACACAGCAGGGGAGGGGAGGGTGGCCGGACACACAGCATGGAGGGGGGGTGGCTGGACACACAGCAGGGAGGTGGGGGTGACGGGACACACGGCAGGGAGGGGAGGGGGTGGCCGGACACAGCAGGGAGGAGGGGGGGGGGTGGCCGGACACACAGCAGGGGAGGGGAGGGTAACTGGACACACGGCGGGGGGGGGGTGGCTGGACACACGGCGGGGGGGGGTGGCTGGACACACGGCGGGGGGGGGCTGGACACACGGCGGGGGTGGGGTGGCTGGACACATGGCGGGGGTGGGGGGGAAACACGGCGGGGGGGGGGGGTGGCTGGACACACGGCGGGGGGGGGTGGCTGGACACACAGCAGGGAGGAGAGGGTGACCGGACACACGGAAGGGAGGAGGAGGTGTGGCCGGACACACAGCAGGGGGGGGGGCGGACACAAAGCAGGGAGGGAAGGGGGTGGCCGGACATAGCGGGAGGAGGGGGTTTGGCCGAACACACAGCACGGGAGGGGAGGGTGGCTGGACACACAGCAGGGAGGGCGGCGGGGGGGGACACACAGCAGGGAGGGCGGCGGGGGGGGACACACAGCAGGGAGGGCGGCGGGGGGGGACACACAGCAGGGAGGGCGGGGGATATGGAAGGACACACAGCAGGGCGGACAGGCACATAGCAGGGAGGGCTGGGGGGGGCGGACGGACACACAGCAGGGAGGGGGGGACCTTCGGACACACTGCAGGGCGGGGGGGGGGGACGGACACACCCGACACACTGCTGGGGGGGACACACTGCAGGGACGGCGAGGGGAGGGGAGACGGACGCACAGCAGGGAGGGCGAGGGGGTGGGGGACGACGGACACACAGCAGGGAGGGAGGGGAGGACTGGTGACCATAGAGACCTTGATAAATATCGCATACTGCAGGGAGGGAGGGCCGGACACAGCAGGAGGAGAAGGAGGGAGGAGTGGCCGGACACAGCTGCCCGAGACGGCTCCTACTGCCAGCCGCACCACAGACGCGGGGAGGAGACGCAGGCAGCAACCGGGGAAGGTCCGGCGGGCGGCCGGGCACACAGCGGGAGGGAGGGCGGACAAGCGGGGGAGAAGTGGAAGCTGGGTACACAGCGGTGGGCTGCCTGACAGAACTCACCCAGTGCTACGCAGCTCCGGCGAGCTCCTCCCGCTTCATGGACCTCAGTGAACTCACGCGCCGGGAACCGCTGGCTGTCCTCCTGCAGCTCCACGTGACTCCTTCCCACTCTGTCTCCTCGTGCCCAACTGCCAGAGCTACTCTGTACACCCCCTGCTGGCGGCCACTGCGCAGCCGCAACAAATTGAAAAGCCCTATCTTTATAATGGGGCATATTTTACTTAATTAAAAAAAAAACTGTAACTTCCTGAAAAACCTTAACCCCAAAAGGCACTACACTGGGACATACTCTATCTAGTAAAACAAACCCCAAGTCTTAATTCGTCCTCTATCCTGAGTTATGCCTTCCCAAAAAAATCCTCATTCACTCTATGGGAATACGGTGTCAAAAAGCCACAGAGGGAGTGGCAGAAAAAAACTGACAGTTGGAACTTTAGGTTACTCCCAATTCCTCATTTTTTATTATTTTGCCCTGAAATTTGGCATGCAGCACCGGGTGACGATTCTACGCTCCCATGCCAAATTTCAGCTCAGTACGTCCAATCAGTTTTGAGGAGTAGCCCCTCAAACACCATGCCCCCATCTCAGAAGTTCCCTATGGGAGAATTCCGTTTGTTCGATTCAGCCTTAATATAAGGGCACGACCGTGCCCTTATAATAAATATATATATATATATATATATATAGATATAGATATATAATATATGTATGTGGCTGTGTACATATATACACGCGTGTGTGTGTGTGTGTGTGTGTGTGTGTGTGTGTGTGTGTATATATACAGTGGCGGAACAAGCAAGCGGTGGGCCCAGGTGCAACAAAATGCTTTGGGCCCCCCATCCAAGTACACCCCATGGGCAGTGCGCGCCGTAGGCGCGCGCGCAAAAATACATAGTGGCGTGGCTTCGTGGGGAAGGGGTGTGTCCACAAAATAATACCAATTCATAAAACGGTGCACAGTAGTCTCCATTCTTCAAATTACGCCGCACAGTAGCACCACTACACCAGGTAGAGACCCTTTTACTCCTTACAGCGAACAGATTCCCCTTTTTACACATAACGGCAGACAGCGTGCACTTTTTACACATAACGGCAGACAGCGTGCCCTCGTTACACATAGCGGCAGACAGCATACACTTTTTACACAATGGCAGACAGCGTGCCCTCGTTACACATAGCGGCAGACAGCGTGCCCTCGTTACACATAGCGGCAGACAGCGTGCACTTTTTACACATTACGGCAGGCAGCGTCCCCATTTTACACATTACGGCAGACAGCGTCCCCATTTTACACATTACGGCAGACACCATACACTTTTACACATAACGGCAGATAGCGTGCCCTTTTTACACATTACGGCAGGCAGATTCTACCTTTTTACACATAGCGGCAGGCAGATTCCCCATTTTTACATTGCGGCATGCAGATTCCCCATTTTTATACATAGCGGCAGGCAGTCCCCCCTTTTTACACATTGCGGCAGGCAGTCCCAACAAATAAAAAAAGAAATTACCTGCTTGTTGCCAGGGGTTTCATGCACTTGGTTCCATGCACAGTGCCAGGATGTCATGCTCGTTGCCAGGGGTTTCATGCACTGGGTGTCATGCTCGTTGCTAGTGGGTAGTGCTTGTTGCTAGGGCCGTGCTCCCAGTGCCACATATGCTCCCAGTGCCAGATATTCCCCCACAGTGCCAGGTATATGCACCCAGTGCCAGATATTCTCCCACAGTGCCAGATATTCCCCCCCAGTGCCAGGTATATGCCCCCAGTGCCAGGTACATGCCCCCCCAGTGCCAGTTATATGCCCCAGTGCCAGGTATATGCCCCCAGTGCCAGATATTCCCCCCCAGTGCCTGCTTCCCCCCCAGTGCCAGGTATATGCCCCCAGTGCCGGGTATATGCCCCCCCAGTGCCAGATATTCTCCCACAGTGCCAGATATTCCCCCCCAGTGCCAGGTATATGCCCCCAGTGCCAGATATTCCCCCCCAGTGCCAGGTATATGCCCCCAGTGCCGGGTATATGCCCCCCCAGTGCCAGATATTCTCCCACAGTGCCAGATATTCCCCCCCAGTGCCAGGTATATGCCCCCAGTGCCAGGTACATGCCCTCAGTGCCGGGTATATGCCCCCCCAGTGAAAGGTATATGTCCCCAGTGCCAGATCTGTCCCCCCAGTGCCAGGTATATGTCCCCAGTGCCAGATCTGTCCCCCCAGTGCCAGGTATATGTCCCCAGTGCCAGATCTGTCCCCCCAGTGCCAGGTATATGTCCCCAGTGCCAGATCTGTCCCCCCAGTGCCAGGTATATGTCCCCAGTGCCAGATCTGTCCCCCCAGTGCCTGCTCCCCCGGTCCCCCCTCCCCCCCCCTATGTGTTGGAGGGACACGAGCGCATTGCGCGTCTCTACTGTGTCCCTCCTGGCTCTCCCCCGCTTGTCTAATGAAGCATGTGCCGTTCGTGAGCCAATCAGAGCTCACGAACGGCACATGCTTCCTTAGAGCGGCCGGGGGAGAGCCAGGAGGGACACAGAGAGACGCGCGATGCGCTCGTGTCCCTCCAACACATAGGGGGGGGGGCCGGGGGAGCGGGGGAGCAGCAAGGAGGGAGAGGAGAACGCAGATTGACATGCGGACTCTCGTCCGCATGTCAATCTGTTCTAAATGCCGGCCGGCGGCTGTGGGCCCCTGAGTGCGGCGGGGCCCCAGTGCAATGCACTGCCTGCCCCGCCAGTAGTTCCGCCCCTGTATATATATATATATATCTATCATGTGTGTATTACTGGTGTCTGCTGGTCTGAGGGATATCTGTGTTGAATTTGTTTGTTTCTTATTTTTTTTATTTTTCTATTTTATTATATATATATATATATATATATATATATATATATATAATATATATATATATATATTTATTTATTTATTTTTTGGGGGGGCGCAAAATTTCTGTCTTGTGCCGGTAGTCCTAGTTTCGGCCCTGAGGAGGGGCATAGAGGGAGGAGACAGTTCACACCCTTTGAAAGTCTTAAAGTGCCCATGTCTCCTGCGGATCCCGTCTATACCCCATGGTTCTTAATGTGATCCCAGCATCCTCTAGGACGTATGAGAAAACAAATAACGCACACACGAGGAGGAGAGAACAAAGGAAGCTATAAGGAGGGGAGGGGAGGGGAGGGGAGGGGGGGGGGGAAGGTAAGGTAGTAAAGGGATATTGGATAAACTATAACCTTATACATATTCATTAATGTACCAGTAGTTAGAAGTAGAAGAGCTCTAACAGAAACCACAAAGCTTATCTAAAGCCACACCACACTGGATATGCCCAATCTCATTTGATCTTTGAAGCAAAGCAGTATTGGACTTTGTTAATACCAAGCAGTCTCCCATCCATGTATTATCAGATTATTTAGGTGTTTTTAAACTACCAACACCCTTTTCTTGGTACTGTACATTTAATTTTTACACATATTCTTTTATGTACCAGAAGTTAGAAGTAGAAGAGCTCTAACAGAAACCACAAGCTCATCTACAGCCACAGCACACTGGATTTGCCCAATCTCTCCTGATCATGGAAGCTGAGCAGTGTTGGTCCTGGTTTTAGTACTTGGATGGGAGACCACCAGGAAATACCAGGAGCTGTGTGTATTTTTACAATACCAACACCGTTCTCTTGATGCATTCCATTTTGAAACATTGGGGCAGATCTATTAAGCCTGGTGAACTGATAAAGTAAAAAAATACAAAAGAATATAACCAGGCGCTAATACATCATCACCATATTCTGGTGATCAAATTACTGGTATTAAAAATTATGTACAAATAATACTGCAATTAATGTATACTTAAGCTGCAGGAGAGAGCTTGACTTGGGGTAAATCAAGTAAAAAAGAACCGGCACTTTAAAGTCTCCGGTAACACTGGAACACTGAACTAATCTCCTCTTGCGCTATAAATAGTATGATATGGCTCAAAGTTCAATAAAAACAAATAAATAATTTCATATATTCTATATTTTTTATTACATATAAATAAATATATATATATATATATATATATATATATATATATATATATATATATATACTTTACAATAAACTATTAGACCGGTCAAATAAAATCACTAACAATATATTTGCATAGCTATAGGAGGTGGATCTTAGATAAACTCTGTGCACAGAGAAATTTTCAAAAATAAAAATCAGTCCATATATTGGATTAAAAAATCAATTTACCAGCTGTAATTCGCACCCATGTAGTAGATAATAAGATTTTACTTACCGATAAATCTATTTCTCGTAGTCCGTAGTGGATGCTGGGACTCCGTAAGGACCATGGGGAATAGCGGCTCCGCAGGAGACAGGGCACAAAATAAAAGCTTAAGGATCAGGTGGTGTGCACTGGCTCCTCCCCCTATGACCCTCCTCCAAGCCTCGGTTAGGATACTGTGCCCGGACGAGCGTACATAATAGGGAAGGATATTGAATCCCGGGTAAGACTCATACCAGCCACACCAATCACACCGTACAACTTGTGATCTGAACCCAGTTAACAGTATGATAAACGTAAAGGAGCCTCTGAAAAGATGGCTCACAACAATAATAACCCGAATTTTTTGTAACAATAACTATATACAAGTATTGCAGACAATCCGCACAAGGGATGGGCGCCCAGCATCCACTACGGACTACGAGAAATAGATTTATCGGTAAGTAAAATCTTATTTTCTCTGACGTCCTAGTGCATGCTGGGACTCCGTAAGGACCATGGGGATTATACCAAAGCTCCCAAACGGGCGGGAGAGTGCGGATGACTCTGCAGCACCGAATGAGAGAACTCCAGGTCCTCCTCAGCCAGGGTATCAAATTTGTAGAATTTAGCAAACGTGTTTGCCCCTGACCAAGTAGCTGCTCGGCAAAGTTGTAAAGCCGAGACCCCTCGGGCAGCCGCCCAAGATGAGCCCACCTTCCTTGTGGAATGGGCTTTTACAGATTTTGGCTGTGGCAATCCTGCCACAGAATGTGCAAGCTGAATTGTACTACAAATCCAACGAGCAATCGTCTGCTTAGAAGCAGGAGCACCCAGCTTGTTGGGTGCATACAGAATAAACAGCGAGTCAGATTTTCTGACTCCAGCCGTCCTGGAAACATATATTTTCAAGGCCCTGACAACGTCAAGCAACTTAGAGTCCTCTAAGTCCCTGGTAGCCGCAGGTACCACAATAGGTTGGTTCATGTGAAAAGCAGAAACCACCTTAGGTAGAAATTGAGGACGAGTCCTCAATTCCGCCCTGTCAGAATGAAAAATTAAGTAAGGGCTTTTATATGATAAAACCGCCAATTCTGACACACGCCTGGCTGAAGCCAAGGCTAACAGCATCGACACCTTCCATGTGAGATATTTTAAGTCCACAGTGGAAAGTGGTTCAAACCAATGTGACTTTAGAAAACTCAACACCACATTGAGATCCCAAGGTGCCACTGGAGGCACAAAAGGAGGCTGTATGTGCAGCACCCCTTTTACAAATGTCTGAACTTCAGGTACTGAAGCCAGTTCTTTCTGGAAGAAAATCGACAGGGCCGAAATTTGAACCTTAATGGACCCTAATTTTAGGCCCATAGACAGTCCTGTTTGCAGGAAATGAAGGAAACGACCCAGTTGAAATTCCTCTGTAGGGGCCTTCTTGGCCTCACACCACGCAACATATTTACGCCAAATGCGGTGATAATGTTTTGCGGTTACGTCCTTCCTGGCTTTGACCAGAGTAGGGATGACTTCTTCTGGAATGCCTTTTTCCCTCAGGATCCGGCGTTCAACCGCCATGCCGTCAAACGCAGCTGCGGTAAGTCTTGGAACAGACAAGGCCCCTGCAGTAGCAGGTCCTTTCTTAGAGGTAGAGGCCACGGTTCGTCCGTGAGCATCTCTTGAAGTTCCGGGTACCAAGTCCGTCTTGGCCAATCCGGAACCACGAGTATAGTTCTTACTCCTCTCCTTCTTATGATTCTCAGTACTTTTGGTATGAGAGGCAGAGGAGGGAACACATACACTGACTGGTACACCCACGGCGTTACCAGAGCGTCCACTGCTATTGCCTGAGGGTCCCTTGACCTGGCGCAATATCTGTCCAGTTTCTTGTTTAGACGTGACGCCATCATGTCCACCTTTGGTTTTTCCCAACGGTTTACAATCAGGTGGAAGACTTCTGGGTGAAGTCCCCACTCTCCCGGGTGAAGGTCGTGTCTGCTGAGGAAGTCTGCTTCCCAGTTGTCCACTCCCGGAATGAATACTGCTGACAGTGCTATCACATGATTTTCCGCCCAGCGAAGAATCCTTGCAGCTTCTGCCATTGCCCTCCTGCTTCTCGTGCCGCCCTGTCTGTTTACGTGGGCGACTGACGTGATGTTGTCCGATTGGATCAACACCGCCTGACCCTGAAGCAGAGGTTTTGCTTGACTTAGGGCATTGTAAATGGCCCTTAGTTCCAGAATGTTTATATGAAGAGATGTTTCCATGCTTGACCACAGGCCCTGGAAATTCCTTCCCTGTGTGACTGCTCCCCAGCCTCTCAGGCTGGCATCCGTGGTTACCAGGATCCAATCCTGAATGCCAAATCTGCGGCCCTCTAGTAGATGAGCACTCTGCAGCCACCACAGGAGAGACACCCTTGTCCTTGGCGACAGGGTTATCCGCTGATGCATCTGCAGATGCGATCCGGACCATTTGTCCAGTAGATCCCACTGAAATGTTCTTGCATGGAATCTTCCGAATGGAATCGCTTCGTAAGAAGCCACCATTTTCCCCAGGACCCTCGTGCACTGATGCACTGAGACCTGTCCTGGTTTTAGGAGGTTCCTGACTAGCTCGGATAACTCCCTGGCCTTCTCCTCCGGGAGAAACACCTTCTTCTGGACTGTGTCCAGAATCATTCCTAGGAACAGTAGACGTGTCGTTGGAATCAGCTGCGATTTTGGAATATTTAGAATCCACCCGTGCTGACGTAACACTACCTGAGATAGTGCTACTCCGACTTCTAACTGTTCCCTGGATCTTGCCCTTATCAGGAGATCGTCCAAGTAAGGGATAATTGAAATGCCTTTTCTTCGTAGAAGAATCATCATTTCGGCCATTACCTTGGTAAAGACCCGAGGTGCCGTGGACAATCCAAACGGCAGCGTCTGAAACTGATAATGACAGTTTTGTACTACAAACCTGAGGTACCCTTGGTGAGAAGGGTATATCGGGACGTGGAGATAAGCATCTTTGATGTCCAGAGACACCATATAGTCCCCTTCTTCCAGGTTCGCTATCACTGCTCTGAGTGACTCCAACTTGAATTTGAACCTTTTTATGTAAGTGTTCAAGGATTTCAGATTTAAAATTGGTCTCACCGAGCCGTCCGGCTTCGGTACCACAAACAGCGTGGAATAAAACCCCTTTCCTTGTTGCAGGAGGGGTACCTTGATTATCACCTGCTGGGAATACAGCTTGTGAATGGCTTCTAGAACTGCCTCCCTGTCGGAGGGAGACTTTGGTAAAGCAGACTTCAGGAAACGATGAGGGGGAAACGCCTCGAATTCCAGTTTGTACCCCTGCGATACTACCTGTAGAATCCAGGGATCCACTTGCGAGTGAGCCCACTGCGCGTTGAAATTTTTGAGACGGGCCCCCACCATATCTGAGTCTGCTTGTAAAGCCCCAGCGTCATGCTGAAGACTTGGCAGAAGCAGGGGAGGGCTTCTGCTCTTGGGAAGCGGCTGCATGGTGCAGTCTTTTTCCTCTTCCTCTGCCCAGGGGCAGAAAGGAGTGGCCTTTTGCTCGCTTGTACTTATGGGAACGAAAGGACTGAGATTGAAAAGACGGTGTCTTTTTCTGCTGATGTGGAGTGACCTGGGGTAAAAAGGTGGATTTTCCAGCCGTTGCCGTGGCCACCAGGTCCGATAGACCAGCCCCAAATAACTCCTCCCCTTTATACGGCAATACTTCCATGTGCCGTTTGGAATCCGCATCCCCTGACCACTGTCGCGTCCACAACGCTCTTCTGGCAGAGATGGACATAGCACTTACTCTTGATGCCAGGGTGCAAATATCCCTCTGTGCATCACGCATATATAGTAATGCATCCTTTAAATGTTCTATAGTTAACAAAATATTGTCCCTATCCAGGGTATCAATATTCTCAGTCAGGGAATCCGACCATGCGACTCCAGCACTGCACATCCAGGCTGAGGCGATTGCTGGTCGCAGTATAACACCAGTATGTGTGTATATACTTTTTAGGATATTTTCCAGCCTTCTATCAGCTGGTTCTTTGAGGGTAGCCGTATCAGGAGACGGTAACGCTACTTGTTTAGATAAACGTGTGAGCGCCTTATCTACCCTAGGGGGTGTTTCCCAACGCGCCCTAACCTCTGGCGGGAAAGGATATAATGCTAATAATTTTTTAGAAATTAGCTGTTTTTTATCGGGAGAAACCCACGCTTTTTCACACACCTCATTTATTTCCTCTGACTCAGGAAAAAATATTGGTAGTTTTTTCTCACCCCACATAATACCCTTCTTTGTGGTACTTGTAGTGTCAGAAAGGTTCAATGCCTCTTTCATTGCCGTGATCATGTAACGTGTGGCCCTACTGGACATTACGTTTGTCTCGTCACCGTCGACACTAGACTCAGTATCTGTGTCAGGGTCTGTGTCGACCCACTGAGGTAACGGGCGTTTTAGCGCCCCTGACGGTGTCTGAGACGCCTGGACAGGCACTAACTGATTTGCCGGCTGTCTCATGTCGTCAACAGTTTTTTGCAAATTGCTGACATTATCACTTAATTGTTTAAATACAATCATCCAGTCAGGTGTCGACTCCCTAGGGGGTGACATCACCAACGCAGGCAACTGCTCCGCCTCCACATAATTTTCCTCCTCATACATGTCGACACACGCGTACCGACACACAGCACACACACACCGGGAATGCTCTGATAGAGGACAGGACCCCACTTAGCCCTTTGGAGAGACAGAGGGAGAGTCTGCCAGCACACACCCAGCGCTATATATATATACAGGGATAACCTTATATAAGTGTTATTCCCTTATAGCTGCTGTTAATTATTGTTATTTGCTGCCAAAAATGCCCCCCCTTCTCTTTTTTACCCTGATTCTGAAGCAGGACTGCAGGGGAGAGTCAGGGAGCCGTCCTTCCAGCGGAGCTGTGAGGGAAAATGGCGCTTGTGTGCTGAGGAGATAGGCTCCGCCCCTTCACGACGTCCTTATCTCCCGCTTTTTTGTGTAAAATGGCAGGGGATTAAAATACATCCATATAGCCCAGGAGCTATATGTGATGTATTCTGTTTTGCCACCTAAGGTATTCTGTTATATTAAGTCTCAGGGCGCTCCCCCCCAGCGCCCTGCACCCTCAGTGACCGGAGTGTGAAGTGTGCTGAGAGCAATGGCGCACAGCTGCGGTGCTGTGCGCTACCTTAGTCTGAAGACAGGATGTCTTCTGCCGCCGATTTCACCGGACCTCTTCGTCTCTTCTGGCTCTGTAAGGGGGACGGCGGCGCGGCTCCGGTGACCCATCCAGGCTGAACCTGTGATCGTCCCTCTGGAGCTAGTGTCCAGTAGCCTAAGAAACCCGATCCACTCTGCACTCAGGTGAGTCCGTTTCTTCTCCCCTTAGTCCCACGATGCAGTGAGCCTGTTGCCAGCAGGACTCACTGAAAATAAAAAAAAAAAACCTAACTAAACTTTTATTCTAAGCAGCTCAGGAGAGCCACCTAGATTGCACCCTTCTCGGCCGGGCACAAAAATCTAACTGAGGCTTGGAGGAGGGTCATAGGGGGAGGAGCCAGTGCACACAACCTGATCCTTAAGCTTTTATTTTGTGCCCTGTCTCCTGCGGAGCCGCTATTCCCCATGGTCCTTATGGAGTCCCAGCATCCACTAGGACGTCAGAGAAAACATATTTATAAGTTGTTATATATTGGAATTCCTCAATATGCTGCCACTTGGCAAAGGAGATGATATTGTGCAAAATAACCGCTCCACACTGGAGCCTTACGTGTAGCTTGCACCAGTTGTTATAACACGGGAGAGTCCAATGACAGAAGAGACGGTCTCGGGCTGCGGGAACGGCGCTTCACTGGCGCCTGCTGTGCTGAATAATTACCCGACTTCCAAGCTTTATGAGTCCACGCCTCCAAGTGCCGTATGCAGACACCACAATCACGGTTGTGTTCTCCCGATCTCCGTTTAGTCCACGGATATTACCGCTAGATGATGGTATATTTTGGGGCTGCAAATAAGGCTGGTATAAGGGTCCAATGACTCTCCCGTGTTATAACAACTGGTGCAAGCTACACGTAAGGCTCCAGTGTGGAGCGGTTATTTTGCACAATATCATCTCCTTTGCCAAGTGGCAGCATATTGAGGAATTCCAATATATAACAACTTATAAATATGTTATCTACTACATGGGTGCGAATTACAGCTGGTAAATTGATTTTTTAATCCAATATATGGACTGATTTTTATTTTTGAAAATTTCTCTGTGCACAGAGTTTATCTAAGATCCACCTCCTATAGCTATGCAAATATATTGTTAGTGATTTTATTTGACCGGTCTAATAGTTTATTGTAAAGTATGTATATATATATATATATATATATATATATATATATATATATATATATATATATATATATATATATATATGTAATAAAAAATATAGAATATATGAAATTATTTATTTGTTTTTATTGAACTTTGAGCCATATCATACTATTTATAGCGCAAGAGGAGATTAGTTCAGTGAACTGATAAAGTGCAAGGTGATAAAGTACAAGTCAGTCTGCTCCTAACTGTCATTTTTCAAACCCAGCCTGTGACATGGCAATTAGGAGCTGATTGGCTGGTACTTTATCACCATGCAAATTATCATTTCACCAGGTTTAATAAATCGTCCGCTTATTAATTTATGTACGAGTAGTTAGAAGTAGAAGAACTCTAACAGAAACCACTAAGCTCATCTACAGCCACACCACACTGTATATGCCCAATATCACCTGATTTTAGGCCTGGTTTGTTCTTGGATGTGAGACCACCTGGGAATACCAGGTGCTGTAGGTAGTTTTATACTACCAACACCGTTCTCTTGATGCATACTATTTTGAAACTTATTCATTGATGTTGAAGTTAGAAACAGCAAAAATCATCTACAGCCGCATCACACTGGATATGTCCAATCTCATCTGATGATGGAAGCTAAGCAGTGTTGTGCCTGGTTTGTTTTTGGATTTCAAGTCCTGCCTTCTGGTTTGGCCATGGCACCTCGGATATTTACCAAGGTCATGGCCGTGATGACGACCCTTCACCATCAGAGAATCAGGATCCTGCCAAATCTGGACGACTTGCTGATCCTGGTGAACTCCCAAGAGGTTCTCCACAGTTATCTGGAACTGGCGGTCCAATTCCTACAAGTCCACGGGTGGCTCATCAACTGAAAAAAGTCCTCGCTGGTCCCTGCTCGGAACATGGTGCACCTAGGGGCACTGCTGGACACACACAGCCAACAATTGTTTCTGTCTCCAGAGAAAGTCCTGAAAATTCAGGACAGTATCTTTCTCTCTCGCCCAAGAGTGTTGATACACACGGCGATGCAAGTACTAGACCTCATGGTGTCGGCTTTCGATATGGTAGAGTACGCTCAATTTCATTACCGCCCTCTGCAGAGGTTAATCCTCTCCAAGTGGGACGGCCTGCCTCATCGGATAATGTCTCAAATGATCTCCTTGACTCCGGAGGTTCGTCTGACACTGAGCTGGTGGCTAGGGACCAACAGTTGAGCAGGAGCCATCCCTTCTGGATCTCCAGCTGTGTCCTCCTGACAATGGATGCCAGTCTTTTGGGCTGGGCCACGGTGTTGGAGCAACACTTTCTCCAGGGTCGGTGAACCAGGGAGGAATCTCTCCTCCTGATATACATTCTGGAATTGCAGGCAGTGTTCAATTAATTGACACTGGCCCTGCCTCTAGTACAGAACAGGCCTGTTCAAGTACAATCTGACAACGCCACCACGGTAGTGTACACAAATCATCAAGGCGGCACTCGAAACTTGGCGGCACTCGAAACTGCATGGCAAAGCTGGAAGTATCAAAAATCCTCCATTGGGTAGAATGTCATCTGACAGCAATATCGGCAGTGTTCATTCCCGGAGTCCTCAACTGGGAAGCGGATTTCCTCAGTCGTCAGGACGTTCACGCTGGAGAGTGGAGAGGCCGCAGCAGAAATGTCTGCACTGGTGTCAGTAGGTGACTGAGGCAGGGATGATTGGGAGATAGTGGGTGACTGAAGCATGTATGAGTGGGAGATAGTGGGTGACTGAAGCCGGGGTGACTGGGAGATAGTGGGTTACTGAGGGAGGGGTGATAGGAAGGGGTTGGGTAAGTATGGGATAATAAATGACTAAGGCAGGGGTGATAGGGAGATAGTGGATGATTGTGCAGGGGTGACAGGGACAGTAAGAGACTGAGGCAGGGGTGACAGGGATAGTGGCTGACTGAGGCAGGGGTGACTGGGAGATAGTGGGTGACTGAGGCAGGGTTGATAGGGATAGTGGGTGACTGAAGCAGGGGTGACAGTGGGTGACTAAAGCAGGGGTGACTGGTATAGTGGGTGACTGAGGCAGGGATCGCAGGTATTGTGGTTGACTGAGGCAGCGGTGACTGGGAGATAGTGGGTAACTGAGGCAGGGGTGACAGGGAAAGTGTGTGACTCAGGCAGGGGTGACAGGGAGATAGTGGGCAGCATATCTCTGCCTCACTGCAGCAGCACATTCCTGCTTCAATGACAGCAGCACATCCCTGCCTCGCTGACAGCAGCACATCCCTGCCTCGCTGACAGCAGCACATTTCTGCCTCGCTGACAGCAGCACATTTCTGCCTCGCTGACAGCAGCACAGCACTGCTTCGCTGACAGCAGCACATCACTGCTTCACTACCAGCAGCACATCCCTGCCTCACTGGCAGCAGAACATCCCTGCCTTACTGACAGCTGTATATAGGGCCTAATTCAGACCTGATCCCTGCTGTGCATATTCACACAACAGGAGATCAGGTCTGAAGTGCGTGTGTGCAGGTGCCGCAGTGCACCGGCACATGCCAGAGATGCGATCAGCCGCATCACACTGGATATGTCCAATCTCATCTGATGTTGGAAGCTAAGCAGTGTTGTGCCTAGTTAGTTTTTGGATTTCAGGTCCTGCCTTCTGGTTTGGCCACGGCACCTCGGAAATTCACCAAGGTCATGGCCGTGATGACGACCCTTCACCATCGGTGGACCAGGGAGGAATCTCTCCTCCCGATAAACATTCTGGAATTGCAGGCAGTGTTCAATTCATTGACACTAGCCCTGCCTCTAGTACAGAACAGGCCTGTTCAAGTACAATCGGACAACGCCACCACGGTAGTGTACACAAATCATCAAGGCGGCACTCGAAATTGCATAGCAAAGCTGGAAGTATCAAAAATCCTCAATTGGGTAGAACGTCATCTGCCAGCAATATCGGCAGTGTTCATTCCCGGAGTCCTCAACTGGGAAGCGGATTTCCTCAGTCGTCAGGACGTTCACGCTGGAGAGTGGAGAGGCCGCAGCAGAAATGTCTGCACTGGTGTCAGTAGGTGACTGAGGCAGGGATGACTGGGAGATAGTGGGTGACTGAAGCATGTATGAGTGGGAGATAGTGGGTGACTGAGGCCGGGGTGACTGGGAGATAGTCAGTGACTAAGGCAGGGGTGATAGGGATATAGTGGATGACTGTGGCAGGGGTGACAGGGACAGTAGGAGACTGAGGCAGGAGTGACAGGGATAGTGGGTGACTGAGGCAGGGGTGATAGGGTGACAGTGGGTGACTGAGGCAGGGGTGACAGGGATAGTGGGTGACTGAGGCAGGGGTGATATGGAGATAGTGGTTGACTGAGGCAGGGGTGACAGAGATAGTGGGTGACTAAAGCAGTGGTGACTGGTATAGTGGGTGACTGAGGCAGGGGTCGCAGGTATAGTGGTTAACTGAGGCAGCGGTGACTGGGAGATAGTGGGTAACTGGGGCAGGGGTGACAGGGAAAGTGTGTGACTCAGGCAGGGGTGATAGGGAGATAGTGGGCAGCAGATCACTGCCTTGCTGACAGCAGCACATCCCTGCTTCACTGACAGCAGCACATCCCTGCCTCATTGACAGCAGCACATACCTGCCTCACTTATAGCAGCACATCCCTGCCTTACTGACAGCAGCAGATCCCTGCCTCACTGACAGCAGCAGATCACTGCCTCACTGGCAGCAGCAGATCCCTGCCTCATTGGCAGCAGCAGATCCCTGCCTCACTGGCAGCAGCAGATCCCTGCCTCACTGGCAGCAGCAGATCCCTGCCTTACTGACAGCTGTATATAGGGCCTAATTCAGACCTGATCTCTGCTGTGCATATTCACACAACAGGAGATCAGGTCTGAAGTGTGTGTGTGTGCTGGTGCCGCAGTGCACCGGCACATGCCAGAGATGCGATCAGCATCTCTGCAAAGTGAGCGCCTCTGCCAACACATACTTATCTTGCATATGAGATCTCTTGATCATAAAGATAGTTCTCACAGGGTGAGGTTCATCCATTACATTTTAAAGTAGGAAGGTACAAATTACATATTCAAATTACATATATGTGCTGGATTCAAATGTTTTCCCCCCTTCCTTTCTCAATTGTGCCCATCAGCAGCTATTCTAATGTTGCTGCCAATGGGTGTGACACATTCATTTCTTCTGTGGGGTACACTGGACTCCACAAGGATTCACATTGGGGTGTAGAGTAGGATCTTGATCTGAGGCACCAACAGGCTCAAAGCTTTTGACTGTTCCCAAGATGCTCAGCGCCCCCTGCTCTATAACCTCGCTTCCATGAACAGGGAGCTCAGTTTGTAGTTGGTGCCTTCAGTAGCAGGCCACTTAACAGGGGGCTGCCTCAGGCAGCCTATTCTTAGCTATTAATTTTGACAAGAAAAGAAGAACTTTTTTTATAAGAATCTACAAGGGCTGCAGCAGGCTAGGTCTAATAGACATCTTTACTGCAGCTCCATCACTCCCAGCGGCGCAGTATACTCCCGTGCCCTGGTTGCTGGGTCACTGCAGCGGAGGCTCTGGTTTCTTCCTAAGGTCAGTCACACACACACCGCCCTCCGGGATCACGAGGCCGCTGATGAAAGGGAGGTAAGGGGCTTCTGTGCCCACACTATACCGAGATCCAGCGTGGCTGTAGGGGGCGGGCCGTGTACGCACTGGCGTGGACACTGATTACTGGGCAGCCGCTCCACTAGCCACCAGGGACAGTTAAGGAGCACAGCTCTGGGGGTTTTTCTCCTATATTAACCCCATTTTGTACTACCTGCAGTGCTTTGTGATAGGTAATAGAGCCTGATTCAGGTTGGATTGTAATCGCAATAAGCAATCCAACTGCAAAAATTGCTAAGAGCATACGCATGCGCCTGCATTTTCTGTGGCACCCCGCAGATAATGCGATCACCTCTGACTGTCAATCGGTGCGGGGGGGGGGGGGGGGGTCAGCAACAATCCATTTCAAAGTCGGAGATGGAGCGGTGCAGGGGCAGGGCTACAAAATGGGGTCGGCAACGGAGAAACATGAGGCGTGGTCAGAGCGGCTGCATGACATCACATGCAGCCGCTGCGATCACAAAAATGGTGGCGGCTTCCTGCGCACACGTACAGTCTGCACCAACAGGAGGCTAACCCATTTTTTATGATCACGCTGAACTGCACTGAGACTGCAATTTCAGCGTGGTCAAGAAGGGAGGCGGCATGCTGGGTGGCCATGCCCTGTGATGGGTGGCCCCAGCATGCGAACCAAAGGATTGCAAATTCTGTTACTTAGCAGAATTTGCAATCCTTACTGAATTAGGCCCATTGATTACAAAATTGTAAACAATATTTGAAGTTTTTCTTCAGGGACTAACACAAAAGATGCTTGGGGCTACTAACACATGGGTAAGCCACGTAAAGCTTCCCATGGGTCAGTGGCATCACAACAGGGTTGCGGCACACACCCGAGTGTCACCCGCCAAGGGGGGTGACACCAAAGTGCCGGCTCTTCTTCAGTGACAGAATATGGGTGTTTCACTGTGACATTACGTGCAACACCCAGTTTCTGTCACTGTGCAGGAGCCAGCACCACTCACACACAGGGTCCCCGGGTGCAGCCCCCAACCCCCGGGATACCCGGAGCAACAAAATGGTGATTCAGGCCACGCCCCTACCTATGAGACCATGCCTCCTTTTTACCATTGCGCTGCTTATCTGCGCGCACTGCATTACAATCTCCTTCGCCACCTCTCTGGGTGTCACCAGTGATAGTGACACCTCTGCCATGCTTGTAGCAGCTGGTCCTAAGATCTACGCCTCCAGCCCTGAGTGTTTGCCCATGTGACTTGTTGATCATCATAGCGAAGCAGATGCTTACAGAAAACTGCAGGGGCTTAGATTGAAAAGAAAAACATTGATGAACCCATCATTTCAGAGACAGGGTCTGCCACACGACTGACTGAAATGACTGGTTGGTTTGTGCCCCCACCAAAAAAGAATCAATCAATCAATCAATCAATCTCTCCTTGCACAAACTGGCTCTACAGAGGCAAGATGTCCACCTCATCATCCTCCGATTCCTCACCCCTTTCACTGTGTACATCCCCCTCCTCACAGATTATTAATAGAGATGAGCGGGTTCGGTTTCTTTGAATCCGAACCCGCACGAACTTCACTTTTTTTTCCACGGGTCCGAGCGACTCGGATCTTCCCGCCTTGCTCGGTTAACCCGAGCGCGCCCGAACGTCATCATGACGCTGTCGGATTCTCGCGAGACTCGGATTCTATATAAGGAGCCGCGCGTCGCCGCCATTTTCACTCGTGCATTGAGATTGATAGGGAGAGGACGTGTCTGGCGTCCTCTCCATTAGAATAGAGATAGATAGATTAGATAGAGAGAGATTGTGCAGAGTCGCAGACAGAGTTAGTTTACCACAGTCAGTGACCAGTGCAGTTGCTAGTTAACTTTTATTTAATATAATATATCCGTTCACTTCTCTCTGCTATATCCGTTCTCTGCCTGAAAAAAAAAACGATACACAGCACAGTCAGTCACACAGTGTGACTCAGTCTGTGTGCACTCAGCTCAGCCCAGTGTGCTGCACAGTCATCAATGTATAAATTAAAAGCTTATAATTAATTGTGGGGGAGACTGGGGAGCACTGCAGGTTGTTAGCAGGAGCCAGGAGTACAATTATATTAATTAACAGTGCACACTTTTGCTGCAGGAGTGGTGACCAGTGCCTGACCACCAGTATAGTATTGTTGTATACTACTAATATCTCTTTAAATATCAACCAGTCTATATTAGCAGCAGACACAGTACAGTGCGGTAGTTCACGGCTGTGGCTACCTCTGTGTCGGCACACGGCAGGCAGTCCGTCCGACCAGAATTGTATTATTTATTATTATATACCTACCACCTAACCGTGGTTTTTTTTTCATTCTTTATACCGTCATAGTGTCATCCTAATTGTTACGAGTATACTACTATCTCTTTATCAACCAGTGTACAGTGCGGTAGTTCACGGCTGTGGCTACCTCTGTGTCGGCACACGGCAGGCAGTCCGTCCGACCAGAATTGTATTATTTATTATTATATACCTACCACCTAACCGTGGTTTTTTTTTCATTCTTTATACCGTCATAGTGTCATCCTAATTGTTACGAGTATACTACTATCTCTTTATCAACCAGTGTACAGTGCGGTAGTTCACGGCTGTGGCTACCTCTGTGTCGGCACACGGCAGGCAGTCCGTCCGACCAGAATTGTATTATTTATTATTATATACCTACCACCTAACCGTGGTTTTTTTTTCATTCTTTATACCGTCATAGTGTCATCCTAATTGTTACGAGTATACTACTATCTCTTTATCAACCAGTGTACAGTGCGGTAGTTCACGGCTGTGGCTACCTCTGTGTCGGCACACGGCAGGCAGTCCGTCCGACCAGAATTGTATTATTTATTATTATATACCTACCACCTAACCGTGGTTTTTTTTTCATTCTTTATACCGTCATAGTGTCATCCTAATTGTTACGAGTATACTACTATCTCTTTATCAACCAGTGTACAGTGCGGTAGTTCACGGCTGTGGCTACCTCTGTGTCGGCACACGGCAGGCAGTCCGTCCGACCAGAATTGTATTATTTATTATTATATACCTACCACCTAACCGTGGTTTTTTTTTCATTCTTTATACCGTCATAGTGTCATCCTAATTGTTACGAGTATACTACTATCTCTTTATCAACCAGTGTACAGTGCGGTAGTTCACGGCTGTGGCTACCTCTGTGTCGGCACACGGCAGGCAGTCCGTCCGACCAGAATTGTATTATTTATTATTATATACCTACCACCTAACCGTGGTTTTTTTTTCATTCTTTATACCGTCATAGTGTCATCCTAATTGTTACGAGTATACTACTATCTCTTTATCAACCAGTGTACAGTGCGGTAGTTCACGGCTGTGGCTACCTCTGTGTCGGCACACGGCAGGCAGTCCGTCCGACCAGAATTGTATTATTTATTATTATATACCTACCACCTAACCGTGGTTTTTTTTTCATTCTTTATACCGTCATAGTGTCATCCTAATTGTTACGAGTATACTACTATCTCTTTATCAACCAGTGTACAGTGCGGTAGTTCACGGCTGTGGCTACCTCTGTGTCGGCACACGGCAGGCAGTCCGTCCGACCAGAATTGTATTATTTATTATTATATACCTACCACCTAACCGTGTTTTTTTTTTCATTCTTTATACCGTCATAGTGTCATCCTAATTGTTACGAGTATACTACTATCTCTTTATCAACCAGTGTACAGTGCGGTAGTTCACGGCTGTGGCTACCTCTGTGTCGGCACACGGCAGGCAGTCCGTCCGACCAGAATTGTATTATTTATTATTATATACCTACCACCTAACCGTGGTTTTTTTTTCATTCTTTATACCGTCATAGTGTCATCCTAATTGTTACGAGTATACTACTATCTCTTTATCAACCAGTGTACAGTGCGGTAGTTCACGGCTGTGGCTACCTCTGTGTCGGCAGTCGGCAGGCAGTCCGTCCATCCATAATTGTATTATTATTATAATATATACCACCTAACCGTGGTTTTTTTTTCATTCTTTATACCGTCGTCATAGTGTCATACTAGTTGTTACGAGTATACTACTATCTCTTTATCAACCAGTGTACAGTGCGGTAGTTCACGGCTGTGGCTACCTCTGTGTCGGCAGTCGGCAGGCAGTCCGTCCATCCATAATTGTATTATTATTATAATATATACCACCTAACCGTGGTTTTTTTATACCACCTAACCGTGGCAGTCCGTCCATAATTGTATACTAGTATCCAATCCATCCATCTCCATTGTTTACCTGAGGTGCCTTTTAGTTCTGCCTATAAAATATGGAGAACAAAAAAGTTGAGGTTCCAAAATTAGGGAAAGATCAAGATCCACTTCCACCTCGTGCTGAAGCTGCTGCCACTAGTCATGGCCGAGACGATGAAATGCCAGCAACGTCGTCTGCCAAGGCCGATGCCCAATGTCATAGTACAGAGCATGTCAAATCCAAAACACCAAATATCAGAAAAAAAAGGACTCCAAAACCTAAAATAAAATTGTCGGAGGAGAAGCGTAAACTTGCCAATATGCCATTTACCACACGGAGTGGCAAGGAACGGCTGAGGCCCTGGCCTATGTTCATGGCTAGTGGTTCAGCTTCACATGAGGATGGAAGCACTCAGCCTCTCGCTAGAAAACTGAAAAGACTCAAGCTGGCAAAAGCACCGCAAAGAACTGTGCGTTCTTTGAAATCCCAAATCCACAAGGAGAGTCCAATTGTGTCGTTTGCGATGCCTGACCTTCCCAACACTGGACGTGAAGAGCATGCGCCTTCCACTATTTGCATGCCCCCTGCAAGTGCTGGAAGGAGCACCCGCAGTCCAGTTCCTGATAGTCAGATTGAAGATGTCAGTGTTGAAGTACACCAGGATGAGGAGGATATGGGTGTTGCTGGCGCTGGGGAGGAAATTGACCAGGAGGATTCTGATGGTGAGGTGGTTTGTTTAAGTCAGGCACCCGGGGAGACACCTGTTGTCCGTGGGAGGAATATGGCCGTTGACATGCCAGGTGAAAATACCAAAAAAATCAGCTCTTCGGTGTGGAGGTATTTCACCAGAAATGCGGACAACAGGTGTCAAGCCGTGTGTTCCCTTTGTCAAGCTGTAATAAGTAGGGGTAAGGACGTTAACCACCTCGGAACATCCTCCCTTATACGTCACCTGCAGCGCATTCATAATAAGTCAGTGACAAGTTCAAAAACTTTGGGTGACAGCGGAAGCAGTCCACTGACCAGTAAATCCCTTCCTCTTGTAACCAAGCTCACGCAAACCACCCCACCAACTCCCTCAGTGTCAATTTCCTCCTTCCCCAGGAATGCCAATAGTCCTGCAGGCCATGTCACTGGCAAGTCTGACGAGTCCTCTCCTGCCTGGGATTCCTCCGATGCATCCTTGCGTGTAACGCCTACTGCTGCTGGCGCTGCTGTTGTTGCCGCTGGGAGTCGATGGTCATCCCAGAGGGGAAGTCGTAAGCCCACTTGTACTACTTCCAGTAAGCAATTGACTGTTCAACAGTCCTTTGCGAGGAAGATGAAATATCACAGCAGTCATCCTACTGCAAAGCGGATAACTGAGGCCTTGGCATCCTGGGTGGTGAGAAACGTGGTTCCGGTATCCATCATTACTGCAGAGCCAACTAGAGACTTGTTGGAGGTACTGTGTCCCCGGTACCAAATACCATCTAGGTTCCATTTCTCTAGGCAGGCGATACCGAAAATGTACACAGACCTCAGAAAAAGAGTCACCAGTGTCCTAAAAAATGCAGCTGTACCCAATGTCCACTTAACCACGGACATGTGGACAAGTGGAGCAGGGCAGGGTCAGGACTATATGACTGTGACAGCCCACTGGGTAGATGTATGGACTCCCGCCGCAAGAACAGCAGCGGCGGCACCAGTAGCAGCATCTCGCAAACGCCAACTCTTTCCTAGGCAGGCTACGCTTTGTATCACCGCTTTCCAGAATACGCACACAGCTGAAAACCTCTTACGGCAACTGAGGAAGATCATCGCGGAATGGCTTACCCCAATTGGACTCTCCTGTGGATTTGTGGCATCGGACAACGCCAGCAATATTGTGTGTGCATTAAATCTGGGCCAATTCCAGCACGTCCCATGTTTTGCACATACCTTGAATTTGGTGGTGCAGAATTTTTTAAAAAACGACAGGGGCGTGCAAGAGATGCTGTCGGTGGCCAGAAGAATTGCGGGACACTTTCGGCGTACAGGCACCACGTACAGAAAACTGGAGCACCACCAAAAACTACTGAACCTGCCCTGCCATCATCTGAAGCAAGAAGTGGTAACGAGGTGGAATTCAACCCTCTATATGCTTCAGAGGTTGGAGGAGCAGCAAAAGGCCATTCAAGCCTATACAATTGAGCACGATATAGTAGGTGGAATGCACCTGTCTCAAGTGCAGTGGAGAATGATTTCAACGTTGTGCAAGGTTCTGATGCCCTTTGAACTTGCCACACGTGAAGTCAGTTCAGACACTGCCAGCCTGAGTCAGGTCATTCCCCTCATCAGGCTTTTGCAGAAGAAGCTGGAGGCATTGAAGGAGGAGCTAACACGGAGCGATTCCGCTAGGCATGTGGGACTTGTGGATGCAGCCCTTAATTCGCTTAACAAGGATTCACGGGTGGTCAATCTGTTGAAATCAGAGCACTACATTTTGGCCACCGTGCTCGATCCTAGATTTAAAGCCTACCTTGGATCTCTCTTTCCGGCAGACACAGGTCTGCTGGGGTTGAAAGACCTGCTGGTGACAAAATTGTCAAGTCAAGCGGAACGCGACCTGTCAACATCTCCTCCTTCACATTCTCCCGCAACTGGGGGTGCGAGGAAAAGGCTCAGAATTCCGAGCCCACCCGCTGGCGGTGATGCAGGGCAGTCTGGAGCGACTGCTGATGCTGACATCTGGTCCGGACTGAAGGACCTGACAACGATTACGGACATGTCGTCTACTGTCACTGCATATGATTCTCTCAACATTGATAGAATGGTGGAGGATTATATGAGTGACCGCATCCAAGTAGGCACGTCACACAGTCCGTACTTATACTGGCAGGAAAAAGAGGCAATTTGGAGGCCCTTGCACAAACTGGCTTTATTCTACCTAAGTTGCCCTCCCACAAGTGTGTACTCCGAAAGAGTGTTTAGTGCCGCCGCTCACCTTGTCAGCAATCGGCGTACGAGGTTACATCCAGAAAATGTGGAGAAGATGATGTTCATTAAAATGAATTATAATCAATTCCTCCGCGGAGACATTGACCAGCAGCAATTGCCTCCACAAAGTACACAGGGAGCTGAGATGGTGGATTCCAGTGGGGACGAATTGATAATCTGTGAGGAGGGGGATGTACACGGTGATATATCGGAGGGTGAAGATGAGGTGGACATCTTGCCTCTGTAGAGCCAGTTTGTGCAAGGAGAGATTAATTGCTTCTTTTTTGGGGGGGGTCCAAACCAACCCGTCATATCAGTCACAGTCGTGTGGCAGACCCTGTCACTGAAATGATGGGTTGGTTAAAGTGTGCATGTCCTGTTTTGTTTATACAACATAAGGGTGGGTGGGAGGGCCCAAGGATAATTCCATCTTGCACCTCTTTTTTCTTTTCTTTTTCTTTGCATCATGTGCTGATTGGGGAGGGTTTTTTGGAAGGGACATCCTGCGTGACACTGCAGTGCCACTCCTAGATGGGCCCGGTGTTTGTGTCGGCCACTAGGGTCGCTAATCTTACTCACACAGCTACCTCATTGCGCCTCTTTTTTTCTTTGCGTCATGTGCTGTTTGGGGAGGGTTTTTTGGAAGGGACATCCTGCGTGACACTGCAGTGCCACTCCTAGATGTGCCCGGTGTTTGTGTCGGCCACTAGGGTCGCTAATCTTACTCACACAGTCAGCTACCTCATTGCGCCTCTTTTTTTCTTTGCGTCATGTGCTGTTTGGGGAGGGTTTTTTGGAAGGGCCATCCTGCGTGACACTGCAGTGCCACTCCTAGATGGGCCCGGTGTTTGTGTCGGCCACTAGGGTCGCTTATCTTACTCACACAGCGACCTCGGTGCAAATTTTAGGACTAAAAATAATATTGTGAGGTGTGATGTGTTCAGAATAGGCTGAAAATGAGTGTAAATTATGTTTTTTGAGGTTAATAATACTTTGGGATCAAAATTACCCCCAAATTCTATGATTTAAGCTGTTTTTTAGGGTTTTTTGAAAAAAACACCCGAATCCAAAACACACCCGAATCCGACAAAAAAAATTCGGTGAGGTTTTGCCAAAACGCGGTCGAACCCAAAACACGGCCGCGGAACCGAACCCAAAACCAAAACCCGAAAAATTTCCGGCGCTCATCTCTAATTATTAATTCGTCCCCACTGGAATCCACCATCTCAGATCCCTGTGTACTTTCTGGAGGCAATTGCTGGTGAATGTCTCCACGGAGGAATTGATTATAATTCATTTTGATGATCATCATCTTCTCCACATTTTCTGGAAGTAACCTCGTACGCCGATTGCTGACAAGGTGAGCGGCTGCACTAAACACTCTTTTGGAGTACACACTGGAGGGAGGGCAACTTAGGTAGAATAAAGCCAGTTTGTGCAAGGGCCTCCAAATTGCCTCTTTTTCCTGCCAGTATACATACTGACGTGCCTACCTGGATGCAGTCACTCATATAATTCTCCACCATTCTTTCAAAGGTGACAGAATCATATGCAGTGACAGTAGACGACATGTCAGTAATCGTTGCCAGGTCCTTCAGTCCGGACCAGATGTCAGCACTCACTCCAGACTGCCCTGCATCACCGCCAGCGGGTGGGCTCGGAATTCTTAGCCTTTTCCTCGCACCCCCAGTTGCGGGAGAATGTGAAGGAGGAGCTGTTGACGGGTCACGTTCCGCTTGACTTGACAATTTTCTCACCAGCAGGTCTTTGAACCTCTGCAGACTTGTGTCTGCCGGAAAGAGAGATACAATGTAGGTTTTAAATCTAGGATCGAGCACGGTGGCCAAAATGTAGTGCTCTGATTTCAACAGATTGAATCCTGGTTAAGCGAATTAAGGGCTCCATCCACAAGTCCCACATGCCTAGTGGAATCGCTCTGTTTTAGCTCCTCCTTCAATGTCTCCAGCTTCTTCTGCAAAAGCCTGATGAGGGGAATGACCTGACTCAGGCTGGCAGTGTCTGAACTGACTTCACGTGTGGCAAGTTCAAAGGGTTGCAGAACCTTGCACAACGTTGAAATCATTCTCCACTGCGCTTGAGTCAGGTGCATTCCCCCTCCTTTGCCTATTTCGTGGGCAGATGTATAGGCTTGAATGGCCTTTTGCTGCTCCTCCATCCTCTGAAGCATATAGAGGGTTGAATTCCACCTCGTTACCACCTCTTGCTTCAGATGATGGCAGGACAGGTTCAGGAATGTTTGGTGGTGCTCCAGTCTTCGACATGCGGTGGCTGAAGGCAGAAAGTGGCCCGCAATTCTTCGGGCCACCGACAGCATCTCTTGCACGCCCCTGTTGTTTTTTAAATAATTCTGCACCACCAAATTAAATGTATGTGCAAAACATGGGACGTGCTGGAATTTGCCCAGATGTAATGCACGCACAATATTGGTGGCGTTGTCCGATGTCACAAATCCCCAGGAGAGTCCAATTGGGGTAAGCCATTCTGCGATGATGTTCCTCAGTTTCCGTAAGAGGTTGTCAGCTGTGTGCCTCTTATGGAAAGCGGTGATACAAAGCGTAGCCTGCCTAGGAACGAGTTGGCAATTGCGAGATGCTGCTACTGGTGCCGCCGCTGCTGTTCTTGCTGCGGGGGGCAATACATCTACCCAGTGGGCTGTCACAGTCATATAGTCCTGAGTCTGCCCTGCTCCACTTAACCACAGACAAGTGGACATTGGGTACAACTGCATTTTTTAGGACACTGGTGACTCTTTTTCTGAGGTCTGTGTACATTTTCGGTATCGCCTGCTTAGAGAAATGGAACCTAGAGGGTATTTGGTACCGGGGACACAGTACCTCAATCAAGTCTCTAGTTGCCTGTAAATTAACGATGGATACCGGAACCATGTTTCTCACCACCCAGGCTGACAAGACCTGAGTTATCCGCTTTGCAGCAGGATGACTGCTGTGATATTTCATCTTCCTCGCAAAGGACTGTTGGACAGTCAATTGCTTACTGGAAGTAGTACAAGTGGTCTTCCGACTTCCCCTCTGGGATGACGATCGACTCCCAGCAGCAACAACAGCAGCGCCAGCAGCAGTAGGCGTTACACTCAAGGATGCATCGGAGGAATCCCAGGCAGGAGAGGACTCGTCAGACTTGCCAGTGACATGGCCTGCAGGACTATTGGCTCTCCTGTCTAAGGAGGAAATTGACACTGAGGGAGTTGGTGGTGTGGTTTGCAGGAGCTTGGTTACAAGAGGAAGGGATTTAGTGGTCAGTGGACTGCTTCCGCTGTCATCCAAAGTTTTTGAACTTGTCACTGACTTATGATGAATGCGCTGCAGGTGTCGTATAAGGGAGGATGTTCCGCGGTGGTTAACGTCCTTATCCCTACTTATTACAGCTTGACAAAGGCAACACACGGCTTGACACCTGTTGTCCGCATTTGTGTACAGGATGCATACCTTCATGTCCCCATTTATCCACCTCATCAGGCGTACCTCAGATTTGCGGTACAGGACTGTCATTGCCAATTTCAGACGTTGCTGTTTGGTCTCTCCATGGCCCTGAGAATTTTCACCAAGGTAATGGCGGAAATGATGGTGCTCCTGTGCAAGCAAGGTGTCACAATTATCCCGTACTTGGGCGATCTCATAAAAGCGAGATCAAGAGAGCAGTTGCTGAACAGCGTATCACTTTTGTCACGATCCGGGTATCTGGACGCCATTTCTTACCCATCCGATGCCTCCTAAGGCTGGCTCAGTGCTCCAGGACCGGATCCCATCTCCCTCTGTGGCTTTTTGACACCGTATTCCCATAGAGTGAATGAGGATTTTTTTGGGAAGGCATAACTCAGGATAGAGGACGAATTAAGACTTGGGGTTTGTTTTACTAGATAGAGTATGTCCCAGTGTAGTGCCTTTTGGGGTTAAGGTTTTTCAGGAAGTTACAGTTTTTTTTTAATTAAGTAAAATATGCCCCATTATAAAGATAGGGCTTTTCAATTTGTTGCGGCTGCGCAGTGGCCGCCAGCAGGGGGTGTACAGAGAGTAGCTCTGGCAGTTGGGCACGAGGAGACAGAGTGGGAAGGAGTCACGTGGAGCTGCAGGAGGACAGCCAGCGGTTCCCGGCGCGTGAGTTCACTGAGGTCCATGAAGCGGGAGGAGCTCGCCGGAGCTGCGTAGCACTGGGTGAGTTCTGTCAGGCAGCCCACCGCTGTGTACCCAGCTTCCACTTCTCCCCCGCTTGTCCGCCCTCCCTCCCGCTGTGTGCCCGGCCGCCCGCCGGACCTTCCCCGGTTGCTGCCTGCGTCTCCTCCCCGCGTCTGTGGTGCGGCTGGCAGTAGGAGCCGTCTCGGGCAGCTGTGTCCGGCCACTCCTCCCTCCTTCTCCTCCTGCTGTGTCCGGCCCTCCCTCCCTGCAGTATGCGATATTTATCAAGGTCTCTATGGTCACCAGTCCTCCCCTCCCTCCCTGCTGTGTGTCCGTCGTCCCCCACCCCCTCCCTGCTGTGTGTCCGACTCCCCTCCCCTCGCCCTCCCTGCAGTGTGTCCCCCCCCGCAGTGTGTCGGGTGTGTCCGTCCCCCCCCCCCGCCCTGCAGTGTGTCCGTTAGTCCCCCCCTCCCTGCTGTGTGTCCGTCCGCCCCCCCCAGCCCTCCCTGTTATGTGCCTGTCCGCCCTGCTGTGTGTCCTTCCATACCCCCCGCCCTCCCTGCTGTGTGTCCCCCCCCGCCGCCCTCCCTGCTGTGTTTCCCCCCCCGCCGCCCTCCCTGCTGTGTGTCCTCCCCCGCCGCCCTCCCTGCTGTGTGTCCGTCCCCCCGCCCTCCCTGCTGTGTGTCCAGCCACCCTCCCCTCCCGTGCTGTGTGTTCGGCCAACCCCCCTCCTCCCGCTGTGTCCGCCCCCCCCTGCTGTGTGTCCGGCCACACCTCCTCCTCCCTTCCGTGTGTCCGGTCACCCTCCTCCTCCCTTCCGTGTGTCCGGTCACCCTCCCCTCCCTGCTGTGTGTCCAGCCACCCCCCCCCACCGTGTGTCCAGCCACCCCCCACCCCGCCGTGTTTCCCCCCCCACCGTGTTTCCCCCCCCACCCCCGCCGTGTGTCCAGCCACCCCACCCCCGCCGTGTGTCCAGCCCCCCCCCCCCGCCGTGTGTCCAGCCACCCCCCCCCCGCCGTGTGTCCAGCCACCCCCCCCCGCCGTGTGTCCAGCCACCCTCCCTTCCCCTGCCGTGTGTCCGGCCACCCCCCCCCTCCTCCCTGCTGTGTCCGGCCACCCCCTCCCCTCCCTGCCGTGTGTCCCGTCACCCCCCCTCCCTGCTGTGTGTCCAGCCACCCCCCCTCCTTGCTGTGTGTCCGGCCACCCTCCCCTCCCCTGCTGTGTGTCCGGCCACCCCCCCTCCTCTTGCTGTGTCCGGCCACCCCCTACCCCCTTCCCTCCCTGCCGTGTGTCCGGTCACCCCCCCCTCCCTGCTGTGTGTCCAGCCACCCCCCCCTCCTCCTCCTCCCTGCTGTGTGTCCGCCCCCCCCCCTTCCCCCCCTGCTGTGTGTCCGGCCGCCACCCCTACCCCCCCCCCGCTGTGTGTCCGGCCACCCCCCCTCCCTGCTGTGTGTCCGGCCACCCCCCTCCCTGCTGTGTGTCCGGCCACCTTCCCCAGACACGCAGCGCCTGACACACACAGACATGCAGCGCCTGACACACGCACATGCAGCGCCTGACACACGCATATGCAGCGCCTGACACACGCACACATGCAGCACCTGACACACACGCAGCACCTGACACACACACACAGACGCTGCACCTGACACTCACACGGACCTGACACACACGCACACACTCACACGCAGCGCCTGACACACACACAGACACGCAGCGCCTGACACACACAGACACGCAGCGCCTGACACACACAGACACGCAGCGCCTGACACACACAGACACGCAGCGCCTGACACACACACACTCACGCACCTGACACACACACACTCACGCACCTGACACACACACACACACACTCACGCACCTGACGCACACGCACACTCACGCACCTGACACACACGCACACTCACGCACCTGACACACACGCACACGCAGCACCTCACGCACACGCAGCACCTGACACACACGCACACGCAGCACCTGACACACACTCACACGCACCTGACACTCACACTCATGCACCTGACACACGCACTCACACGCAGCATCTGACACACACGCAGACACGCAGCATCTGACAGACACGCAGCACCTGACACACACACAGCACCTGACACACAAACACGCAGACATGCAGCACCTGACACACACACGAAGACACGCAGCACCTGACACACGCAGACACGCAGCACCTGACACACACGCAGCACCTGACACACACACACACACACACACGCAGCACCTGACACACACACACAGCACCTGACACACACACACACATGCAGCACCTGACACACAGACATGCAGCACCTGACACACACACACACACAGCACCTGACACACAGACATGCAGCACCTGACACACACACACACACACAGCACCTGACACACACGCAGACAGGCAGCACCTGACACACACACACACACACACACACACACACACACACGCAGCACCTGACACACACGCAGACAGGCAGCACCTGACACACACACACACACACACGCAGCTCCTGACACACACACACACACACACACACACACACACGCAGCACCTGAAACACACACACACACACAGCACCTGACACACACACACACACGCAGCACCTGACAGACATGCAGTGCCTGACACACACACACGCAGCACCTGACACACACACGCAGACACGCAGCACCTGACACACACACGCAGCACCTGACACACACACGCAGACACGCAGCACCTGACACACACACGCAGACACGCAGCACCTAACACAGACACGCAGCACCTGACACACACACACATACGCAGCACCTGACACACACACGCAGCACCTGACACACAGACATGCAGCGCCTGACACACACACGCAGACATGCAGCACCTGACACACACATGCAGCACCTGACAGACACAGACACACACACACACACACGCAGCACCTGAGACACCCACACACACAGACATGCAGCACCTGACACACCCACACACACACACACACAGCACCTGACACACATACATACATGTGGCATTTAACGCACACACGCACAGCACCTGACACAATCATATACACTCAGAGCACCTAACACACACATACACTCGCAGCACCTCACAAATACTCGTATACACACGCAGCACCTGCCACTCACACATACACATGCAGCACCTGACACACACATACACGCGCAGCACCTGACAGTCACACACATACAGATGCGACACAAACACATACACGCTCAACACCTGACACCCACGTGGCAGCTGACGCATACAAATGCAGCACCTGAGATACACACATATACACGTGCAGCACCTGAGACACACACATACACGTACAGCACCTGACACACACACATGTATGTACACGCGCGGCTCCAGGCACACACATACGTACATACACACGCGGCATTTAACACACACACACATACACGTGTGGCACCTGACACACACATACGTACACGTGTGGCACCTGACACACACACGTATGCACACGCATGGCTCCTGACACACACACGCACGCGTGGCTCCTGACACACACACATGTATGAACACGCGCGGCTCCTGACACACACACACGTATGTGCGTATATGCTCGGCACCTGACACCTACACGTATGTACGTATACGCACGGCTCCTGACACCCACACACATGTACACGCGCGGCTCCTGGCACACACACACACACGTACACGCGCGGCACCTGA